>NW_007258071.1:0-1829 GCF_000164805.1 Carlito syrichta | reverse complement strand
TGCAGGTCATTTTACCTAGTACATCAGGTCATATTTTCACCAGAATGTGGCAAGGCATACATTAAGCATAATTTGGAGAGACGGAACAACATAAAACCAGAATTAGCTATGACAAGAATGTTGGAATTATACGTGATTAAAAAAAAAAATCTATGATCAATATGCTAAGGGCATTAATGGGAATAATAGATAACTTGCAAGTATAGGTCAATAATGTAAACAGAGATGAAAATTCTAAGAAAGAATCACAGAGTTGTTGCAGATAAAAACAACTAACAGAAATGATGAATATCTTTGATGGACTCATTAGTAAACTGAACATGTCTGAAGAAAGAATATCTGAGCTTGTGAATATGACAATAGAAACTTCCAAAATAGTAAAGGGAAGAGAAAAAGAACTACAGAAATCAGAATGAGGGAACAGTATTAGAAAAGGAATAAGTGAAGGTAAAATAAAAACTTTTATTTTTGTTCTTAATTGATCTGACAGATAATTTACTCAAAGTAATAATAGTAATAATGAATTAGATTGTGCATACTTATGTGGAAATAACATGAGTGATATTAAGGATACAAGGGACAGGAAGGAGGAATTGGAATTATTTTGATATCATAAAATTTGTTGACTATGCACAAAATAGTAAAGTGTTGTCTTAATGTGGACTTGTAAAGGTGTACTGCAACCTCTAGGGGAAACAATTTTTTCAAAGTTAAAAGAAAGCAGAGAAAATAGAGTCATACAAAATGCCCAGTTAAACCACAGAAGGCAGAAGAATAATGGAACATTAGAAGACGGACCAAGAACAAGGGTAGAAAATAGGAAACACTAAAAATATTGTAAATGTTGATCCAACTATATTAATAATCATTTTAAATATTGATGATCTAAGTATAACAAAGACAAACATTGTCTAAGTGAAGATAAAAAAACAATGTTACCTACTATGTGTTCAATAAATTTTATTAAGTATTAAGATACACATAGATTAAAAGAAAGAGGTGAAGGACAATATAGCATACTAACACTAATCAAAAGAAAGAAAGAGTGAGTAGCTATATTAATTTCAGACAGAGTAGACTTCAGAGCAAGTGAAGTTATCAGGGACAAAGAGGAATATTTCACAATAATAAAGGGGTCAGTGCTCCCACAAGACAAAAATCCTTAATGGGTATGCACCTAACAAGTGTCAAACATATGCTGCAAGGAGAAACTGCAAGAAGAACTTCAGGGAGAAACAGATGAACCACTATTGTAGCCAGAGAACTTAACATTTTTCTATCATAAGTGGACAAATCCAGCAGGTGGAAAATTAATAAGACATAGATGAGCAGCACCATATCACTGGATAGAAGTGATATCCAGCCGGGCACGGTGGCTCAAACCTGTCATCACAGCAATTTGGGAGGCCGAGGTGAGGGGATTGCCTGAGCCCACGGGTTCGAGAACAGCTTGGGCAACTTGGCAAGACGTCATCTATACAATAAATCAAAAACTTAGCTGAGCGTGGCAGCATGCACCTGTAGTTCTGGCTACTTGGAAGGGTGAGGTGGAAGGATCACCTGAGCCCAGTATGTCAACACTGGGGTGGCCATGAGCATGCCACTGCACTACAGCCTCCAATTTTAAAAATGTGTTTAAAAATGGAAGTGATAACTATAGTTCTTCACCTGACAACAGCAGATCACACACTAAATCTCACATAAAGTATTCAGCAAAGACTGTTTATGGAAAATAAAACACACCTTAACACATCTAAAAAATAAGATCATACAATGTCTGCTTTCAGACCATAATGGAATTATTCCAGATCAAAATTCGAAAGAAACTG
>NW_007258070.1:1847-2701 GCF_000164805.1 Carlito syrichta | reverse complement strand
ATAGCCGACTAGTTAGCTGACCTGATGGAAAGTGAGCAATCACACTAGTTAGCTGACCATTGAGCTGAGTTGCCAAACGACTAGTTAGCTAAGTAACTAGCTGATTTTCTAGCTGAGGTAATGAGCTAGCTGACTAGCTAGCTGGTTATCTAGCTGACATAACTAGTTAGCAAACAAGCTATCTAGCTGTCTAACAGCTGACTTAATTATCTTGTTAACTGGGTAGTTAGCTGGCTAGCTGACAACTACCTAGCTGAATAGCTAGCTGACTTTACTAGCTAACTTTCTAGCAACATGACTAGCTAGCTGACTTAACTAAGTAGCTAAATAGTTAGCTGACTTGCTAGTTGGCTTAACTAGCTAATTGACTAGATACCTGACATAACTACCTGGCTAGCTAGTTGACTGGCTAGCTGGTTATCAAGCTGACTTAAATATCTAGCTCCCTTGTTGGCTACACACCTAGCCAGCTGTCTTAACTAGCTAGATACCTGGCTGGCTAACTGGCTAGGCAGCTGACTAGCTAGCTAGCGGGCTGAGCAACTGGATAGTTAGTCAGTTTAAATAGCCAGCCAGATGGCTGGACAGTTGGGTTGCCAGCTGGCTTATTTAGCCAGCCACCCTGCTTGTCAGGTGGATAGCTGGCCGGCTTAACTAGCTGGCCACCAACATGACCAGCCTGCTAACCAGCCGGCTTATTTTGCCAGCTACCTAGTTAGCCAGCTGGCTATCTAGCTGAATTAACCACCGGACTTCACAACATAGCTATCCAGGTAGCCAGCCGGCTTTACTAGCTAGCTACCTAGCTAGCCACATCACTAGCCACTTGGATTAACTAGCAGAATTAATGAGCT
>NW_007258070.1:0-476 GCF_000164805.1 Carlito syrichta | reverse complement strand
TGACTTAACTAACTGATTTAAATAGCTAGACAGCTGATGTAACTATGTAGCCACCTAGCTGGTTAGATTATTTAATTAGCTGACCTAACAAGCTAGCAACCTAGTTAGCCAGCTGGCTTGCCAGCTGATTTAACCAGCTGATTTAATCAGCTAGCCAGTTGGCTAGCCATCTGACTTAACTAACTGACTTAACTAACTAGCCTGCTTGCTGGCCAGCTGAATTAACTAGCTGATGCAACCAGCTAACCAGGTGTCTAGCCAGCTGACTAAAGTAACTAGCTACATAGCTAGCCATCTGAGAAGTCAGCTGAATTAATTACCTGACTTAACAAGCTAGCCAGTTGGCCAGCCAGCTGATTTAACTAGCTTCCTATCTAGCTGGCCAAGTGGCTAGCCAGCTAACTTAACTAGTTGATTTAACCAGTTAGCCAGCTGGGTAGCCAGATGACTCAACTAGCTGAAGTAACTATTTAGCC
>NW_007258069.1:484078-492140 GCF_000164805.1 Carlito syrichta | reverse complement strand
GCCGCAGAAAAGAACCCCAGGGGCTACGGGGGGTGGGGGTGGGCTTCTTCCCCCCCCCCCGCACTCCAGCAACCAAAAAGTGTTTGTCCATGTGAAGGCCACGCGTGGAAAATGGCGAATAACGTGATTTCTGACCCAACTCCCCCCCTGGCGCGGCTTTCTCCTCTTCCGCTGCGGTGTATGTATTCTCTTGTTACTGATTCGTGTCTTAGTTTGGGGCAAACACGGAGAAGGAAACCGGGCCGAGCCCGCGACCCCTAGCCGGCAGGGGACCCCGCCCGCAGCGGCGCAGACGCGGGGACCCTGGCGGGGAATTGCCAACACACGGGGCGCCGAGTCCTTGGTCTTTATTGAAATGGAGCCTTGTTTATCGGTGTCATCCTAGGAGGATTAATTAGATACATCTCTTCACAATTTGGTGTCTGACACTCCATCTCAGGAATGCCTTATCACAAGGTGCTAATTGGGGCCACTCAGCCACTTACTTTCTATTAAACACCGTGAGGGACTTTTCACAAGTGCCAGGTTCCTTTTCACTGTACGGTGCAAAAATAGACGGGACGCGGAATAGACGAGGGCCGGAATCCGCGGCATCCTGGCGGCGAGCGGCCCCGGAGGGCCGGCTAGGGGAACGCGCGTTTTGAAATTCCGTCGCCTCTCCCCATATTCGACGTTGGGGCTTGGGGGGCCACGCCGGGCCCCCCGCTTCCCGAGCCTGAGTCTGCCGTCCTCAATACACCTACTTGGAAAAGCAGATCTGCGAGGCTTTACGGGCCCGGTTTCCCGGCGGAATTCGGGGCGGCTGTGCCACAGCGTTTTGAGCAGGCGCCGCCGGGAACGCGGAGCTGGAGTTCGAGCCCCCGAGGTCACGGGCGGCGCGGGGAGAGCTCAGGCCCCAGCAGGGTGGAGGGGATGGGAGACCGGACCGTCGAGGCCCAAGCTCCCGGCGGCCTCGATTGGGCGCAGAAGGGGAGGCGGTCCCGGCTGAGTGCGCGCCTCCGGGTAGCTAATCCTCTTAGCGGCTGCATTTCCGCGCCCGCCGGTGGCAGGATGACCCTCCCAGCCAGACCTTTACCCCGGGCGGGTCAGGCGGGGGCTGGAGAGGTTTGCAAGCTGGGCCTGCAGTCGTCTGCCGATAAGCCTGGCGGGACGTCTGGCGGGGTGGGGGCGAAGGGACAAAGGGCGCACGAGCTCCGGAACCCGTGGGCACGCCTCGGTTCAGCTCTAGGGCTGGCCCCGCGTTCAGCCAGGGGATGGACGGTCCTTCGTCCTCCCGGGGAAGGAGAGCCGAAGAACGGAGCTCAGCGCAAGTTGAGCGGCTCCCCTGCCGCTGTGAGCCGAGCGGCGGGGCGTGGGAGGCTGGAATCCCCCCTCGTGCGCGCCTCGCCCTCCCCCAGCGGGTGTGACCGCGGGCAGCGCCAGAGGCGACCGGGTGCGCCGGGGTGCCTCGGTTCAGAAGCAAGTGGCAGGTGGGCGCGCGAGCTCCGGAACCCGTGGGCGCTCAAAGGTCATGGGGGTTCCCGGGGAGCCTCCGTGGGCGCACGGATGGGTGGCCCCAGAGAAGCCTAGAAGAAAAGCCCAGATAATGAAGTGGCCAAGGGCGCGGCAGAGCCGGGTCTCCAAAGGCCGGGAGTGGAGGTTTTCGGGGTTTCGATTAAGTCTGGCGTGGGCAGTATTGCCTCTTGCCGGCAGCACTCCCGCCCCACCCCCACCTTCACAACCCCCCCCCCCCGAAAAAAAAAACCATTGTCCAGACTTCCCAGTGGGGTGAGGAAATCGCCCCATTCCATTTCAAGGAAAAAAAAAAGAAGATAAACAAAAGCGTCCCCACCCCCTCACGACTACGGTATCCAGTCAGAAATTCTAGAGCCTTCCATGAAGGGGAGGAGGATTGGTGAGGCAGTATTCCTGCTGGAAGATCTTTAAAACAAAGCTTAAAACCCACAGTACACAAGACAGAGCTATGGCCGTTCCCTTATTGAACCACATTTATTAAAAATGACTAAGACTGTACATAAAAATCCAAGATCTCTAAAAAGCCTATAAGGAGCTGTGGCATCAGATTTTAGTTCCTTCACATTACCAGGTTGGGGAGAGGGGACGGCGAAGGAGAATGAACTAGGAAATAAGAGTTTTCCTTAAACACGGTTCAAGTTAGTACAGAGTAGCTGAATACATTCTTAACTACCTAAGAAGTAAACAGAATAGCCCCAGATATCACGGGGATGATGACTGTCCCCTTGACCCTGCAGCTGTTGTTAGGTGATTTGCAGATTCTTTACAAAGCCAAAGCACCGATTGTCCATTATCTCAGACACCTATGTAGACTATTTGTACAATATATTCCACGTTACGCTACAGTGTATCTAAACACACACAACTGTACATTTTAAATGCTCTCTCTTTTTTTTTTTTTTTGGCGACTCCCTCCTTTGCCCCCTCCTGAGTCCTACCGGCCATCCCAAGCACACAGCAGAGGCCTACCAAGTCTCAGGCAATCCTGGACTAGGGCAAAAGTGGCTTGTTACAAAAGCCTGGGGTGAGGAATCAGAATCAGGTAAAACCATCACTTTCAGCAAAAGTTGTTCTTGACTCTTAGGCCTAACATTTTTTTTTTTTTTTTTTTTGCCCCTGGCAAAAATGTAACAGCAAAAATCCGTCCCCCGTGGAAGCTTAAGGCCCAGCCCTCTTCCAGAAGCAAATCACCTTAACACCCGGCTTCTATTTGCTTAAGGATTTACAAATAGAAATGAGAATCCAAAGTTTTGTAACTTATTTGATAGCACAATGCTCACAGTCTGCTTCTCTGAATGTTTAGTGTCTCCAATAAATAAATCCAGAACCTTGAATAACCTTAAATTTTAAAACACTTTAAAGTCCTCCATTCATTTATTTAAAAAAAAAAAATGCTAGGGTTGTTTCAGTTACCTGCAGCAATCAAAAAGCTTTGGCACCTTCTTTTAGAGAATTGCACAAAACAGGATGCATCAAGGTGGAAGGCAAACATCTTTTTGGCAACCTAGGCAAAGAAAACAACAAAAAACACCAAGTCCATCTGCGAAAAGTTAGCTAATTTTGATGAGGTTAAAAGAACTCTTTAGGGAGTTGTGTAGAAAGCATAATACCCTCCCATGCCTTTTGAGGTGTCTTTACTGTACTCTTCTGCATTCATGTCCTCACACTTTATGGAGGGAGAATTTTCATTACTGGAGGTGCTGGGAGACAGACGCCTTCTCTTGCAAGCACTGGTGTACACACCGGAATCATTGGAATCTAGAGACTTGATGGAAGGCGGCGTCTCTATCCAAGAAGAGCCGATTTCCTCTTTGACCTTCTCCTTGGAGAGCTGATCTTCAGAGAACACAGGGGGGCTCGTTCTGGAGGTCCATGGAAGTCCAGCTGCCATCTTCCTCTGGTAAGAGCCTCGACCTCCCCACCCTGCCATTGGAGGGAAGGTTGGGTCGGGGTAGTACCCCAGGGCATGGGACGTCTGGAGGGGCAAGGATTTAATACCATATGGGAGCAAGGTGCTGGAAGTATATTCAGATTCATAGGAACCGAGGTCTAGTTTGTTGGTCCCAGGTTGCTGGACAGGCGTGACAAGCCACCGCTGGGGAGGGTTGGCCACCTCTTCGCTCTGTTGGGGTGAAAGGAGGCCGTTGGTCTGTGGCACGGTTCTCTCGCCATTATAATATCGGGCTTGAGGTAAAGTGTTCACAAAGGGCTCCGAGAAGAAGGACTGAACGCCGTACCGACCTCCAGGGACAATCTGATGGCATCTAGGAGAATCCGTGGGAGATGGAGTTAACCTGTCATTTTCTGAAGCGGTGTACATGCTACAATATAAAGAGAAACACTTAAAAAAACAAAAACCCTAATGTCCCCAAATAAACCGCCTCCCAGGAAAGAAAAAGGCTTGCGTCTGGCCTATTGGGCCAGAGGAACTGAGGCAGAGGTGCAACAGCCCATTTCAGCTGGACTCTTAGTTTGTGGGGAAGAAAGTTTCCCATCAGGTAAGTAAAAGTTCCCTCCAAGGTGTTAAGTATTTAAACTATAGAAAATTCCCCTTTACTTGTCCTGGAACGTGAAAACCTGGGAGCAAACCTCCCTCATCAATGTGATGGAAGGACCACCGACTGTGGTGTTAGAAAGCCCAGATTTTACAACCAGCAAGGCCTTACTGTTTCAGGTTGTGAAACTACATCCTTTGAGTGTCAGGTTTTCTTTATGTAAAAAAAAACAAAAAAAAACGGGGTGAGGAGAGTAATGATATCTGCTCTTGGTAGGATAAAGAAGTTGGATCAAATGAAAAGGAAGGTATAAGCCGGGCTCGGGGGCTCAGCCTGTAATCCCGTGCCTTTGGGAGGCTGAGGTGAGTGGATTGCCTGAGCCCGCAGGTTCGAGACCCGCCTGGGCAGGCGAGACCTCATCTCTACAATAAAATCAAAAAATTAGCCGGGCGTGGTAGCACACGCCTGTAGTTCCGGCTACTCGGAAGGCTGAGGCGGAAAGATCACCGGAGCCCAGCAGGTCGAGGCTGCGGTGGCCGGGAGCGGCCACTACACTCCAATCTGGGCGACCGGAGTGAGACTCCAGCTCAAAAAGAAAAGAAAAGAAAAGGAAGGAATATAAAAGCAGATATTTAAAATTTCAAGTCTCTACTCAAATGTTGAAAAAAGACACCTCATTTTAATCCTTGACATTTAACATGTGTCCGTTAACATTTCTCTGGAAATTAAAATCCTTTTGTGAAAATTCTAAAGGCAAGTTTAATAAAGTCAAAAAAAAAAAAAAAGCAAAAATAAAAATAGGTAAAAATTCCAAACTTGAGAGCTCTTCCTAGAATACATTCTCAGCAAAGTGTCTGCCGATGTACATCTCGTTCAAAGATGACCATGCAAGGGTGAAGAAAAGCTGAACTTACGAATCATAGTTGTCCCTGAAGCCTTTTGCAAAGGGGTTATGATCAATCTTTAGTTGAGTAATCTAGATAGGGGAGAGAAGCAGTCATGAGCGCTTTATTGTGCCCGACTTTAGTTTTAGAGATTCTTGGCATGTTTGGGACACTCACATCAGTGTTTTGGTAGGCAGTCACTGCAATGAACTGTGTCTCTGAGAAGGTAAAAGTCTGAGTCTTCGAGGGCTCGTTCAAGTCCTCCACGCCATCCTCTGTAACTTCAACAATGTGCAGTCGTGGCTGGTATTTGTGTAAAGACTGTAAGACTATCATCTGGAAAGGGTACAGAAAAAACAAAGTTGCTAAATCTAAAAAGCCTCTCGGAGGTTCAACAAGAGTAGGTTTTGACAAACTATGCGTTTTGGAATGGGACCCCTGAATGCTTCCCGCTAAGTGTTCTTTGTGTATTGCCATTTAAAGGATCTTCTTATTGTCACTTTTGAAACTTAAAACGTAGTTAGGTCTGTGCATTTGATAAACACTCTTTCCTCTTAGTTTCCTAAATTTCCAAGTACTTCAGTATTTTGGTTCCTGATAGTCAACTCACTGTTACTGAAATCCAGTAAGAAAGTGAAAATGAGAAAAGTCGAAAGAAAAAAAAAAGGTTAGAAATAGGCGAGCAAACAGTTCACGACTGTAAACATCACAAACACAGCGAAGAAAGAATGGACTCTCAGGAGGAAAAAGACTTAGAGCCAAGGCCAGAGCCAGAAGACACCCCCTCCTCCTCTGTCACTCTACCTGAGTGTTGTTGTTATTTGCGCCTTTGTTATTGGTGAGTTTTAATTTCCCAAAGGAAATCTCCTGTCTCATCCAGTGGGAACCGGTATTAGGAGACTCTGGGTGAACATACATTTTGTTGCCTAAGAGAAAATGAAACAAAACACAAAACCCAAGGATATAGAGCTGTTTGCAAATGTGGGTAGGGAAGGGATGTCTGTCAGCTACCAGGAAGATATAAGAGCTAGACTTGCAGCTCGTCTCCCAGCGGAAGGGGAGGCCGGTGGAGGCCAGCAGGACTCCATGGCACTCTCTCCTGGGGCCCCTGTGCTCATCCTAACAGAATCTCAAAGTTTAAAAACGGAGCTAAGGGACGATGACTCTTAAAGGTCAGTCTGGGGCCTTACTCGAGTCAGAAGGCCAACATACGAAGGAAGGTGATAGTTGGACTTTTATGGGGGAACTTAACCCTGGCGAGGGCTTGCTCAAGTGGACCCTGGGATCCCAGGAGCCCTTCTCGCCCCCACCCCGGGAACTTGCGAGATGATCAGTTTCTCAAACGTAGGCCTTGCTGGGGGGTGGGGCAGGGCCATAGTCAGAGACTCATCGGTGGGCAGGAATGCTGCCTTAGCAAACCTCACCATCACACAGTCAGCATAAAGACACTCAGACCGACACCTTTAGGCCTCAGAGTGCGAGGGAGAAAGCGCAGGATTCAAAATGTGACCTCTCGGAGTCAAGGGTTCCCACGGCTTCACCGCCCGCTCGCGGCCCAGCCGCCCCTCTCCTCACCCTGCATGTTGTTGTCGGCTTTGCCGCAGGTGACCCATTTGCCCCCTTGGAAGCGCCAGTGGTTGGGGTCCGCCAGCACCACCTCGACGAACACGTTGTAGTGGGCGGTGGGATTGAGTCCGTTTATGTTGAAGCTCAGGAAGGGAAACATGCGCCTGTGCGAAGGAACGGAGCCGGGACACGCGATTTAAGTCGGGAGGCCCCAGGACCGGCCCAGACCCCGGCGGGTTCCCCGGGCGCTGGGGCAAGGTCGCATTCAACATTCCAAAGCTGGCAGGGAACGGCACACTCGCAGATCAAGTGGCCCGAGACTCTATCATTTCCAAGTATTTTTTTCAGTTGGCAACTCTTGGAACGTCTCTCTCTTTTCCGGAAAAAGGAAAAAAAAAAGGCCCTCAACGTCAGTATTTCCCACATTCACGAGAACTCAAGTCTTCGGCCCTTTTAGACACGCGTTAATACTTCCCACGAAATGTTACCAATTCTTAATTTTTAAGTGCCCAAGTAACAGAGAACAACATCAAGATGTTCTTGTTAAAAAAAAAATACATCTATTAAAACCAGACGCGGTGGCTTATGTCTGTCATCCCAGCACTTTGGGAGGTGGAGGCGAAAGGATTGTACGAGCTCAGGGGTTCGAGACCAGCCCGGGTAAACTGGAGAGCTCTCATCTCTACAATAAATAAAAAAAAATTAGCCTGGCGTGGTGGCGCGCGCCTGTAGCTCCAGCTACTTGGTAGGTTGAAGCAGAAGGATCGCCTGAACCCCAGCAGGTCGAGGCAGCGGTGGCCGTGAGCGTGCCACTGCACTCCAGCCTGGGCGACGGATTGAGAGACTACAACTCAAAACAAAAACCAAAAATCCACTTAAGCCTCAGAGTCCCCTGCGTACCCCTCGCTCCCCGCCCCCCCAGAGGAACACTGTTAGCAAACGGGTGTGCATCAGAACTTTCTCTCACAACGAACCCGAGCCAGGTCTGGCTCCAGGGCCGGTCTGACCACTTCCTGGGACCCCTTCGGAGGCCGGCGCTCAGGTCCTCACGCCCACCTCCCGGAGGCGCCCCACGGCGACGCTGGCGCCTAAAACTGCGGGAGCCCATCTACTGCGCTCAGGTGGCCGGCTCTAGGCCTTTCCCCACCCGTGGCTCCTCGCCGGCCTGCAGGCACGCGCCCGCATACCGAGGGCCTCGGGCATCCAGCTTGCAGACTTGCCCAATCTCCATTTCCGCCACCTCCCGGGCCGTTCGGGTGAGGACGAGGGGCGGAGAGGGGAGGGTGCCGCCGGAACGTCGCACCCTGCCCGGGCCTCCGGTGCGCGGACGCAGAGAGACCCGCGTGGGAGCCGCCGCGCCCCCGAGGCTGACTGCGCGCGGAAAGACACTCCCAGCGGAGCGAGGGGCGCGTGGGCGCAGCTCCCTACCCCGGCCATGCCCGGGACGCGCCCCCCCTTCTCCCCCGATCCCAGGGGCCCCTCCGCGCGGCGCTCACCTGCCCTGTTTCGTAATGATCATCTCCGTTTGGTGGCGGTGGAATTTGAGCCACAGAGGCCGGTTGCACAGGTAGACGTGCGCGCGGAAGCCAGAGCCGGGCCCCC
>NW_007258069.1:476085-483232 GCF_000164805.1 Carlito syrichta | reverse complement strand
CCGGGCAGGTTCACCGAGCTCACCAAGAGCTGCTCCCCTAACTGCATGCTTTGCAAGGCGCAGACGGCAGCTGGCGGCTTCCTCGCCTCCCGAGGCCTGATTATAAAGGCAGGACGGGGGAGCCAGCGCCCTCTTCCGAGGGGAAGGGAACTTCCCCTTCCTCCCGCGCCGGGGCTACCCACCTGCCGCCTCGAGGGCCGCTACGGCGCGCACCCGCGCGCCCTGAATCCGGCGTCCTTTCCTCCAGGAAAGCGCCCTGGGTGTGAAGGCAGGAGGTGGAAACGGATCGAGAAGCCCTGTCCTTTCCCTTCCCCGCCCCTCCTGCTCCTCAAGACCCCCACCCTCCTTCCACACCCACACCCTGGAAGAAAGGGACTTAGATCTCGGTCCCCATGCACCCTCGAGCCTGCACCTTTCTTCCCCTTGCCGACTGCAAAACCGTCGGTCAGACTGACCACTTGGAAACTTTCGGGCTGTCACTGGCTCCTTTATGTACGTGCGGCCAGGGAGGGGCTTCGCGGCCCCACAAGTCCGGGGACCCTCCTATTGGCTGATGGAGGTGACACTAATTCAATTAGGCATTTACTAATTGGATCAAGTCGCCCGCGACTTTCTTTTTCTGTAGCTTGATTTTTTTTTTTTTTTTTTTTTTTGAGACTGTGTCCCGCTGTGACAATCAATCCTGGTGTCTGTATTTCTCTGGGGTTTAGGGGACCAGGGCTGGGGGGGTGGGGGCGATTCCCGTGTCGGGGTCCACCCTTGGCACAGAAGTGATCCCAGATCTGTGCGCGGGGGAATGAGGTGGCTGGTGCAGGGTTTAGAGACCGGAGGGAGAAGAAAGACTCCTCCAAGCTGACTACTTGCAGGGAAACGCCGGTCCTCGAGGGCGGGGGACCTGGGGCCTGTTGGAGACAGGAAAGGCTTCTCTTTCCTCGTCAGAAGCTGTTACTTCAAGGCACACCTTCCTCCCGACCAAGGGGGACTCCCTGGCTTTCAGCACGCAGGAATCACTTTTTGTTTGGTCCCATCCTTTTATACAGTGGAAGGGTTTGTGGAGAGGAACCTCGCGCTCAGCTTTTGGGACTCCAGGGACCGCCAGAACACACCGCCATCCTCCAGGACCTAAGCGCTCAGCTTCTGTATCAGAAGCCTGGGTAGAGTGGGGATATGGGGACCAGACAGGAGTGAAACCAGCAATCGAATACTTACCCTCCTCATACCCGCGCCAGCACGCCTGTCCACGGGAAGGCAGTCACTCTGACTCCCCACCATTTAAAATCCACGTCGCCCAGTTGTCCTGAATCCCGGATCCCTCCCCGCCCCATTTCCAGTTGGGCCTGACACCAAGAAACAAAGGTTCTCCAGCAGCCGCGCGGTTAGGAATCCCTGCGCCTCGACTCTGCGGGCGCAACCCAGAAGGTTGAGTAATTAGTGAAACAATCAGTTTGATATTGAATTAAACCCCTTGCCCCCAGCTGCCTGTTCCCTCGCCGCGTTTCCGCAGAGTCAAGAGCGACGCCGTCATATTTTATGGTTTTATTATTGCAGAAGGGGGGGAGCACGTTTCGTTGCGGATAAGGAGAAGCCTGAATATTCGCTGTTAATAAGCAATTACGGACGCCGCCAGTAATCGCTCCGGGAGCGCGTTTTCCGGCTGAGATGTCGGGACTCTGCTTTCCCAACCCAACGCGACCACACGGGAAACTCTTCGCCCACAACAGATGAGGTGGCTGAGGGATCTGCTGAGCCGAGCCCACGCCAGTGTAGAACAGCGCGAAGCTTTCCAGCCCGGGTTCAAACCACCGCGACGCCAACATACCCACATCGGCACGTCTGGGTCCCAAAGAACAAGGCGGTCCTTAATGCACTTGGACTCTCCAGGGCATCTGTCACCATTTTGTGTGGTGCGTGCGTGTGTTTTGTGTGGTGGTGGTGAAAATCAGGAGCGCGCGAACGTTTTCGGGGTCAAGGCATAGCCAGAGGGGACGGAGCCTTGCAGGTCCTGGGCCCGAGTACCCGGGAGCAGATGCCCAGAAAGCTGGAGATCAGCGCGCTCAGCCCTGTGTTCCCTGCGTTTCGTCTCATCAGTTTAGCCCGGGTTTGGCGCGGCTCTCTGTTCTGATCACCGCACTGTCCACGCCTTCCTCTCCCGCTTCAGTTTTATTTCGACCCAGGGAGTCTTGAAGGTGGATGTTTCAAGTTGTTTAGCGCCTTTGAAGGCTTCGTGGTGTCTAGTTTGGAGATGCCGTGACGCGGATGCGAGCGCAACGCAAGGCGGGGGCCGGCGGCTTCGGCGACGTCGCCTCGAGCTAGCGGGTCCTGGTGTCGGCTCCTGGGTTCCTCCACAATAGCCTTGACCCGAGCTGCAGGGAGTCCGAGGGAAGAGTAGGGATGAGACCGAATCTCACATTATTTGGAGACCGAGGTGGCCGAGGGCACGTGCAGTTTTGCGCTTTAACGCCGCGAGAAGCGGGCCTCGGTGCCTCTTCAACATGCTTTCGAAGCGGCCAGGGAAGCGCTTCGCGTGGCAAAGTGCCATCGCAGGCAACAGGCATCGTTCCGACCCACTCTGGCGCAAATAACGCGGGCCAGCTGTCCCCCGCGCCTCATCAGAAAGGGCTGATTTTATCCCTGCTCGGGAGCAAGCTCTGGAAAGCGCCTGAGAGTTCAGGACGAGTGCCACCTCGTCGTTAAATATACACACAGTATGCACGATTAGCATTTGTATTGATTCAGGGAATTTCGGTCTATATCTCCCCACCTCCCCCATAAATCTATTTTACCCAAACTTTACACGTTTTACTGATAGAAAAGGAAAGAGGCATTCAAAAAGAGTCAAAATTCAAAACTACTTTGGGACCTAGGAGTTTTGGCACATGGAAAATAGATACATAATCATATTAGATTGCATCGTATCTCATTATACTTCATTTATAAGCAAATATCACCAATTCTTTAAAACAATGAAAAACACTGTTTCAGTTACAGAATTTTTTTTTTCTGGCTGTATAGTGATAAAGAAGTCTTCTGTGTTAATTAACAAACTAATTACATTATTCTTCTTATTATTATTATATTATTACAGATGGAATATGCTGGTCTAAAATGCATGGAGAGTTACACATGAGCAAATCTACGATTTCCTACTTGGAGTGGACTTTTCTTTCGCTGGCTGTATCACTTATAACCAGGGAAAGAGACATAAAAAGTATAACTTTCACGTGTCCCAGCCGCACTTTAAAATCCAGGCACTCCTTTCCAGAACTAGGAACAGAAAAGAAAGCTGAAGCAGTGGCTTCAGTGAACATGTCAGGCAGCACCCTCCTTAGATTGGGTGGGCAAATAACAGAACCTTCCAGCCTGTTTGCTGTTTGATTTCAATTACACCCCAAGCTTCATGAAATCCAAATGAGACATTTATTGAAAGGTGCCTGGTTTTATGTGGCTCTACTGACAGTGTATTGGAATACATTGAACAAAAACATCAACATTGAGGAGGAAATGTGGAGACCCCTGCGAACCCCAGACCCAAATGCCGGCTGGATTAACTCAAATCTTGCACCTTTCAGACTGCAATGGAGCAAGCAGGAGCTTTTGAAGGTTGCAAAGAAGCCAAGGCCAGGCCCGTGTGTGAGCATGTTCAAGCTCTTAGGCGCTATTGTCCTGTTGTCCTGAGGAATAACACCAACTTTATGCTACCATCTCAGTCTGATGACACAAAGTTATCAGGTGGCCTCCTCTCTTCTTCTCCCCCCTTAAAGGTAACCACTATCCACACACTGATTTTTTTTTTGAGTCGTAGTCTCACTCTGTGGCACAGGCTGGAGTGCACTGGCTCCAGCAATCCTTCCGCCTCAGCTTTTCAAGTAGCTGGAACTACAGTCACGTGCTACCACGCCTGGGTGATTTTTTTGATTTATTGTAGAGATGAGGGCTCGCCAGTTTGCCCAGGCTGGTCTCGAACCCTCATGGTCAGGCAATCCACTTGCCTCTGCCTCCCAAAGTGCTGGGATTACAGACTGAGCCCCCTAGCCCAGCCACTGATCTTTAAAAAGCAAAAATGGAGAAGCATTAGGCTATAACAGGACTATTACACGTCGCATACATGTACACATGCACGAATACATTACAGAGGTGAGTGACAGATGAGTGTGACAGTGTATGGTTTACCTCCCTGCTGCCCCACCCCCATACAACCAAGGGGGCCCATATAAATGTCCCAATAAATACTATTATTTTCACCCCCACTAAAAACGTGTTATCAAAACACTGTCCGTGTTATTCAAACACTTTGTAAATTCTGAGCAGACTTGCTGCCGGTTCTCCTTTTAACCCTAGGAAAACATTCCAACATTAACCGGTCACCAGCGCTTCGCCTGGACTCTGGGAAAACGTCAATGGGTTTTTTGTGGTGAGTTAGTCCTTTTACTATTTATCTATGGCCCTTTCTTTGTTGATGTTACATTTTATTTCACCATCTCGGGTTCACTCTTTGGTCCTGTGTTCTCTGATGGCCAGATCTACCACCTCTGTTATGCTTTCCAGAGGGGGAGGGAGCTTTCATCACCGTGAGGTTGTTCATGTTCCTTTTCTTTCTTTTTCCTTTTCTTTCTTTCTTTTCTTTCTTTCTTTTTTGAGAAAATACCTTTTAAGATATTTTGGCCAAGACTAGTAGTATTGATTCTGCTGACAACAGTATGATACTCCCACCAACACCCTCTCGCTTTTAATAATTCATATTTCACTTAAATAGACTGATCGCTTACTTAAAAAAAAAATCCACAAATGTGTGAGGTGAAGGGTTATATTAAACCCATGGTATTCTTTCAAACATAAATGACCAGTTTAAACTATTATCTTAGCTATCAGTCCATATATTTACATTGCTAAGCGCAATTGTTTTTCACTGTTAAAATATGAGGAGGTGATGGAATCCTGCAATGAAAGTTAATGAGTAAGCACAGTAAAAGTTGCTCATTACCAAAAAAAAAAAAGATCTTTTCCTACACATTGAATCAAGCATCTTTGACAAAAGCACATAATCTTGACTTTTTTTTTTGATTTGGCGTCTCACTCTGTCGCCCAGGCTGGAGTGCATTGACACATTCACAGCCACCACAGCCTTGACTTGCTGGGTTCAGGCGATCCTTCTGCCTCAGCCTTCCAAGTAGCTGGAACTACAGGTAAGCACCACCACACCCGGCTAATTTTTTGATTTATTGTAGAGACAAGGTCTCACCAAGTTGCCCAGGCTATTCTCGAACTCATGGGCTTAGGCGATCCTCTCACTTTGGCCTCTCAAAGTGCTGGGATTATAGGCGTGAGCCACTGTGCCCAGCCTCGACTTATTTTTTAGTGAAAGTATCTTTTAAACTGCAAGTGAATTTCTGGATTCAGCGGCTGTTCATCATCACCATCATCTTTCTTCATAGTCCCCATGGTAATAACAAGAAAAGTCATATGAGGCAAAGGAAGTAAAATACCATTTAAAAAAAAGTGTATTATGGAAATTTTGGCTGGTTATTGCTATATTATGTAAGAAAGTAATACAAGGTTCTGTTGTCTTGTTAACTTTTTCCACCTTGAAAAGTCTGACATATAGCAGGTGTTCATTAGTGAAATGAAAAGAGTAACTAGATCTGTGTGCTACAGCAGCTGCCATAGGCCAAGGACAGTGTCAGGCCTTTATAATCACTAAGACCAAAGTGGATATTTTTTTCCTGAAAGAAAAAGAAAACACAGATCCTCCCAAATTAATAGCCCTGACATTTTAATCTTAAAAAAATACTTTCAGAAGTATTTTTTCATCTTTTAAAAGACCTTTTCTATCCCAAAGTTCTTACATTGTTGCATGGCTATTTGTAGTCTATGTCAATGTGAACATCCTTCCACAGGAAAAAAGAAAAAAAAAAGTGTCTGCACTGCAGACCTGAGAAATATCGACCTGCGAATCCGTTGCAGATCACTAGCAGCGTTGGCAGGGCCTATGAAAATTAACGTTTCAGCAGAAGGCACCCCTATGATACAGGTTCAGCAAGATGTCTACACCACAGGTGGCCAGAACCCAGTCCTGTTGACCAAGACTTTAATATGACAGAGGCAGCTGACCTCTCCCATCAGGCCTTGACTGAGAAATGTGGAGAGTGGCAGTCTGGGTTGAGGGAGCTTCTGGGGGAAACAGCTGAGCCTCTAAGATAACCAAGAAAGGGAGAGAGGGAAGGAAAAAGAAAGGATGGACCACAGGACAGAAGACCCAAGGGAATATATTCCTTCCACGGCTCCCTTCTCAGACTCCTAAGAGAAAAGCAGAGCCTTGTATTCAGAATTGTATGTATCTGCGGCTTTAACTTTTACTCGCTTTGTGAATCTGGGCAAGCTCGTTAACCACTGTGTGCCTCAGTTTCCCCACCTGTCATGTAAGCCTATGTTATACAAAGCAATTGGAACAGCACCTGGCATCCAGGAAGGTCTCAGGCCTTTCTTATTTACTACCCATTACACTCTGAGCTCACTCTCTGCCCTTCCCTTACTAAGATAAGTTAAATGAGTGCAGATAAGACTTCGTCTTTCCCCTCCTCCCAGGGATTCCCAGTCTGATGGGGGTGGTCAGTAGTCAGGTCAAAAGCAACCCGAACCAGCAGTAGGAAGCGGGGACGAGACAGGCAGGACCTGAGAGGAGTCCCCAGGGACTCGATCAGCTCCTTCCTCTCGCCCCAGAGGGGCGTGGGGGCGTCCAGGGCCTCCCGTCGAGCGCGGCTGGGAAGGTGCACTTCAAAGGGAGGCGGCCGGGGCGCCCTAACCAGGGTGTGCCTTCCGCCCCCTCCAGCCGTCATTAGCATTCTGTTTTTCCCAGGGCCTCCAGTCCCTCCCGTCCCCCGCTGGGATTTTGCTGTTCCGGCCGATGGCTTGTCAAAGAAAGAAAATAGGGTATTTAGCCCAGCTTTTGTTCACCGCCTACTTGGTTAAACGCCCGACCCCGAAGGAGTTAAGTGAGTAGTCGGAAGCCTCCCGCGGGGCTCTCGCGCCGGGTTCAGGAGGCACCCTGAACTGGAGTCCAGGAAAAAGGCGCCATTTGGATCCACTCGTCGGGGGTCCCGGCAGGCCTCGGCGGCGGCGGCTGCACACGGACAGACAAGCGCAGGGAGCG
>NW_007258069.1:466733-476065 GCF_000164805.1 Carlito syrichta | reverse complement strand
AGCGAGGTCAGCGTGGAGGGCCGCCGTCGAGGACGCCTGGGGGAGACCCCCACGCCAGGCCGGCCTGGGCGGCGTGACCACTGGGGCAGGGCGCGGGTTGGCCCAGGGAACCCCTCCCACGGATGGCGGAGGGTCCCCAGGAGGGGAATATCTCGCGGGGCCGAGAGCAGCTGGGATCCCTTCTCTATCCCTAGGGAGCTGACTTTTCCCAAATAAGAGTGTAGGCGCAAGCCCACCGTCGAAGGAGGACGGTCTCTGCTTCACTCGCACGCTCTCTTGAAATCAGCCCCCTGAGCTGTTACCCTCCCCCTTGACCGAAGAGTAAAGTGATGCTTTGAGAGGCGAAGGCCCTGGCTCAAAGCGCACAGCGAAACACGGTACCCGGAATTTGAGTCCGGACGGCCCGAGCTGCGGGGCTCCCACGGAGAGGTTAAGTATGTGTGAATGGGGCAGGGTGTGGGCCGTTGTTTTCTTTGGGGGTAGGGGGACGAGAGGTGGGCGCTGGGGTGGGGACCCAGCCAGCCTTCGCAGGAAGCGAGTGGACGGCGTTTAATGCCCTTCGGCAGCCACTTCGGGATGAGTCTCTTAGGGGGAAGCCGGGCCCGATCCCTCCGCCTTGGCACCGGTCTTGGGGTAGTGCCGGCCATCCGTGCTTGGGGTAACCACGGTAGGGGTGGGGGCGCACCGCTCTCCACGAGCCGGGCAGGGCCCAGCCTGGGGCGTACGTTGTCCCACTTCCTCCCCCAGTACCACCTTTTGGTCCTCTCCATTTTACAGATGAGAAAATCGAGGCGGGGTGATAGACAATAACTCGCCTGAGGGTGGACAGGTCGTGAGGAACAAGTCCAGGCCGACCCGGGAGCCGGTGAGGCGGCGAGGAAATGTTTGGAAACTGAGTCCTTTCGGCCCCGAGCTTTTACAGAGGGGCGATGCCAAGAAGGAGCGGCGGTCAAGCCCCGGCTTGTTCTCCAACTCTCACCCCGGCGCTCCCCCCAGGCCAATTTCCTTTGCCCGGACTCCTCGCGGGGTTCGCGGCCGCCCTGCCTCGCACCTGGAGGCGCGCTCCGGATTGGAGGTTTCGGATCTCAGCCGCGCTTCTCGCCTCCCGCTAGATGCTCGAGCCTTTGAGTCGCGCACGGGCGGGGACGGCGGGGAGGCTCCTTGGGTCTCTCCCTCCTCTGCGCGCGGGACCCCTGAGGGCCCCCTAGTGCCGAAGCACGCGGCTATGGGCCCATCACTTGTCCGACCCCGTCCCCCCAAAGCCCTCTGGGGCTCTGACCGCGCGGGCAACGCGCCCACCGTGACGCAAATCGCTCCTGGTCCACGCGGCCCCAGAAAACAACAGCAGCAACAACAAACTAATTCCAGCCAGGCTCTCGAACCCAGGCGGCGGGGTATCTCTCGGGGGCTGGGTTCCTGGCGCTCACCGCGCCGAGCAGGATGGGGCCAAGGTCTCGCCGCCCCACCCCCGCGCCGTCGGCGGCTGAGCTCCAAATGCGCCCGGGTTCCACTCGGGCAGTCGAGGGCCTCAGTTTCTCGTTGTCACTGTCGCTTATGATCACCCACCCATTCCAGGTTGTCCTAGGAAAGAGATAAGGGGTGGAGGATCCCTTATATTTCCTCCTGCCCTTTCGGCTCCAAGAGTCTTCTCTGCATCTCGGGTTCTCCTCCAGCGTGGAGAAAAATTTAGACGCCTTTGACTCCAACAACCTGTAACACGCGCGCGCGCGCGTGTGTGTGTGTGTACATATATATATACAATCAAGAATATAATATATTATATGTAATACCTACTATAGAATGCAAAAAGCAATACATACGTAAAAACGTACTTGCACCAGTTTTTTATTTTCTAAAAACAGCAACAACAAAAAACAAGAACCCCAAACCACCAGATTGCCATGTCTCGCGCCTCCCGAGGGCAGCCCGGATTGGTTTCCCGTATGTATATCCGGGGCTACTGTGTTACACGTTTGCACCAGCAAGTAAACAAACGCATTTGAACTTCTCTTTATCTGTCCCCCGTCATCTGCGCGCTTTGATGCCCATCATTCAACACTTTTTTCTTCTTTTTTTCTTTTGTTTTTCACTTCTAAGGCATCTTGAAGTTAGTTCCTGGACACTTCGGAGTTTTTGCTTGCTTGGCATGTCCGGGGCGCACAGTTGGCGGGAAACGCTTAAAACCATTACACTGGGGCTCCAGAGGACGCCCTTGGGACCGCGCGCGCCCCACCGACCCACGTGGCCGGCCTCCGGGAGGTCGGGTGCGCACCGCGGGGGGGGAGAGGTTTGCGGAAGGCGCCCCGCCCCCTCGCTCGGCGCGCGCGGACCCCAGCTGCGGGAGCTCCTTTCTCTCCGAGTCCCCACGCTGTTTGTTCTCTGAGACCCGGGGAGCGGGTGAACAAGCCCTCCGACCCTGCCTGTGCTCCTGATGCGGGTGGGGGGCCAGGGGGGCGGCGACGATCTGCTCGGCAGTCCCGAGGCGCAGGACCTGGAGGGGGCGTTGGCCCCGTGAACAACCCGCCTGGCGTGGCTGCTGGGGCGGGGATCGCGTGTTGCCGAGGTCCACGGAGTGACCCAATGTGAAACACGTCCCGGTTCCTCGTCGGTCCCAGTCGCAACTCTTGAAGATGCGGAAGCTCCCTGCGCTGCTTGGAAGCCGGGCTTATAAGGCTACGTTGATCCAGAGAGATTAAAAACCACCGGTGGACCTAGTCGTCTATGTGTCAGGCATTGTGCGGGGTGCCGAGACACAGAAATGGACGATGCTTTCGAGGACAAGCTCCGGTGGCCTGGGGAACTGGTGGGACCAGACCACAATCAAGAGAATTGCAAAAAATAGTCAAACAGGGCTTTGCGGGGGTTCCCGATTTTGACTGCACATTAGACTAATCTAGGAAGATCTTTAAAATCCCGGTGCCCACGTAGCTCGCCAGAACAGTTAAATCAGAATTTTTCTCTTCCTTCCTTCCTTCCTTCCTTCCTTCCTTCCTTCCTTCCTTCCTTCCTTCCTTCCTTCCTTCCTTCCTTCCTTCCTCTGTCACTCAGACTGGAGGGCAGTGGGGTGTCATGGCCACAGCTTCGACTTCCTAGGCTCAGGTGATCCTTTCAGCTCAGCCTTCCGAGTAGCTGGAACCACAGGCATGCGCCACCCTGCCCGGCTAATTTTTTGATATATTGTAGAGACAGGTCTCACCATGTCCCCAGGCTGATCTTGAACCCCTAAGCTCAGGCAGCCCTCTTGCCTCCACTTTCCAAAGTGCTGAGGTGACAGGCATGAGCCATCACATTTGGCTAAAATCAGAATTTCTGGGGGTGAGACACAGGCCTCAGTAATACTTAAAGATCCCCAGGTGATTCCAATGTGCAGCAAAGTTGAAGAACCCCTGGACTTACCAGCTTGGAGGTTGGTGGAGGCCTTCTCTGAAGAGTTTATGTGTGAGTTCAAAGCAATGGGAAAGTGGCACCCAGGTCTGAAGGCCTGTGGGAACACCTGTGCCTGCCCTGTGTCTGTTGGTGCTCTGGGACTGGCAGTGGGAAAGGGAGAAAGAGGGCGCGTTGCTTTTTGTTTGGTTTTTTTTTTTGAGTAGGAGTCTCACTCTGTCGCCCAGGCTGGAGTGCAGTGCACACTAATGGCCACCGTAGCCTTGAACTATTGGGTTCAGGTGATCCCTTCTGCCTCAGCCTTCCAAGAAGCTGGAACCACAGGTGTGCGCCACCATGCCCAACTAGTTTTTCCAATTATTGTAGAGACAAGGTCACACCAAGTTTCCCAGGCTGGTCTTGAACCCCTGGGCCCAGGCAGTCCTCTTGCCTCTGCCTCCCAAAGTGCTGTGATGACAGGCGTGAGCCACCGCACACAGCTGAAAGAGGGCATTTTCAGGGTAGAAGGAAGCATGTGATGTCAAACTGGTCACAGGTCTCTGCATCCCTGGGAAGACTCTCAGTTGCCCAATTCCTAGGGAAACTTTCTTCTCTCTCTCTTTCTTTCTTTGTTTCTTTCTTTCCCTCCCTTCCCCACCCCCTCCCTCCCTTTCTATTTCTTTTTTTTTGAGTTGGAGTCTCACTCTGTTGCTCAGACTGGAGTGCAGTGGCCGCTACCAGGCACCGCAGCCTCGACCTGCTGGGCTCCGGTGAGCCTTTCACCTCAGTCTTCCAAGTAGCCAGAATTACAGGCATGCGCTACCACTCTATTTCTTTGTAAAGTTATTTTGTACAGACTGTCTTGCTTTGTTGGTCTCCAACTCCTGGCTCAAGCTATCCTTCCACCTTGGCACCCCACCAAAGTGCTGGGATTACAAGTGTGAGCCACCACCTCCAGCCCCTAGGGAAACTTTAAGCAACACTGAAAAATACCCAGTTTAAAACAACTGATTTTTTTTTTTTTTTTTTAGTTGGAGTCTCATTCCTGTCACCCAGGCTGGATGGAGTGCAATGACATGCTGGGTTCAGGATCCTTCCACCTCAACCTTTATTTTATTTTATTTTTTTGAGTTGAAGTGTTACTCTGTCGCCCAGACTGGAGTGCAGTGGCCACTCCTGGCCACCGCAGCCTTGACCTGCTGGGCTCTGGCGATCCTTCTGCTTCAGCCTTCCAAGTAGCTGGAACTACAGGCGCGCGCTACCACGCCCGGCTAATTTTTTGATTTATTGTAGAGATGAGGTCTCGCCAAGCTGTCCAGGTGGGTCTCAAACCTGCGGGCTCAGGCAATTCACTCACCTCAGCCTCCCAAGGCACAGGATTACTGAGCCTGGCTTCACCTCAACCTTTAAAGTAGCTGGGACTACAGGCATGTACCACGACGCCCGGCTAATTTTTTTGATTTACTGTAGAGATGAGATCTTGCCAAGTTGCCTAGGTTGGCCTCAAACCCATGGGCTCAGGCCGTTCTCTTGCCTCAGCCTCCCAAAGTGCTAGGATTACAGGCTTGAGTCACCACGCCTGGCTTAAAATGATTGATTTTTAAATACAATTCTACAATTAAATAATACATGAAAATATTTTTTAAAATAGAATAATGTTAGAAAAACCTCATGGTATTTCATAAGAATATTTAATCAAAGCTAAGATGCCATCAATGGATAAGCACCTTTATTGTGTTTACCACAAAGAAATAAAAGCTGCCTCCTAGAATTTAAATCATGTGCTTATGGAAATAATCGCTTTATTTAGGCAAGGCGGTATTTTCCCATTTCACTCATGCACACGTAAAATGGAAAATAAATACTGTGTGCTGCCACCTGATTGACTGATTACAAGATACCATTGATCACAGAATGCATCTGATTTTCAAGAAGTTAAAAGGTGGTGCAATGCAGTATTGTCGAATGAGCTCACTACTCTCAATGCATTACACCTTTTAGCTCATTTAATTCTCACAATGATATGAAATGGGAACTAGTATTTATTAACAACATTTGTAGATAAGAAAACAGAGACACTGAAAGGTAAGTGACTTGAAGTCAGACCATTACCAAGTTGCATAGATAGGACGCAAACCGCTGAGGGCTTGATTATAGCACTAGCCTTAGGGCCTTGCTAAGGTGAACCAACTGAGGATCAGAACCCAGTGAAGGGGAAGATCAGAGTCTGCATTTCAGTCAGGCCTCCATTTTGTATCTGTTTGGGAGTAGAAGGGACAACGTGGCAAGACAATTATTACACAGCTAAAAGAATTCATATCAGCCACTAAAATAGGTATCGCACTCCCAGACTCTAAGCTTTATTATAAAGCTACAATAATCAAAACAGTCTGGTATTGGTACAAGAACAGGCATATAGACCAATGGAATAGGACAGAGATTCCAGAAGCAAGACCTCAAATTCTCAACCAACTCATCTTCGACAAAGCCTCCACCACCAACCACTGGGGAGAGGAGAACCTATTTGGTAAGTGGTGCTGGGAAAACGGGATGACCACAGGCAGAAGATTCAAACAAGATCCCTATCTATCCCCATACACAAAAATGAACTCCAAATGGATCAGAGACCTAAATGTAAAACCTCAAACCATAAGAACCTTAGAAAATGCAGGAGACACCCTTATGGAAATTGGAATTGGCAACCAATTCTTGATCACAACCCCAAGTGCCCATGCCAATATAGATAAGATAGACAAGTGGGACCTCATCAAACTGACAAGCTTCTGCAAAGCCAAAGAAACTATGAAGAAAGTGAGGAGACAGCCCACAGACTGGAAAAAAATATTTGCCAACTGTATATCTGACAGAGGCCTAACATCTAGGATCTACAAGGAACTCAAATGTGCTGAAAAGAAAAAAAAAAAAGCAGTCCTATTACAAAGTGGGCAAAAGATATGAATAGACACTTCTCAAAAGAAGACATACGAGCAGCCAACAGACACATGGAAAATTGCTCAGCCTCTCTAGTCATCAAAGAAGTGCAAATTAAAACCACACTGAGACACTGCCTAACTCCAGTCATAATGGCCATCATCAATAACTCAAAAAACAACAGATGCTGGAGAGGCTGCGGCAAAAAGGGAACACTTCTACACTGTTGGTGGGCATGTAAACTAGTACAACCTCTGTGGAAAACAGTTTGACTTTTCTAAAAGATCTAAAAATCAACCTTCCCTATGACTCCACAATCCCCCTCCTGGGAATATACCTGGAGGAACTCAAATCACTCTATGAAAAAGATACCTGCACATGCATGTTTATTGCAGTATTGTCCACAATAGCAAAAACCTGGAACCAATCGTGCTGCCCATCAAAAGAGAACTGGGTAAAAAAAAAAATGTGGTACATATACAGTCATAAAAAGGACAAAATTGTGAACTTTGCAACAACTTGGATGGACTTAGAGTCTATAATATTAAGTGATCCATCACAGAAACAAAGAACCAAAAATCACATGTTCTCACTCATAAGTGGACCTTGAACAACTATCGTCATATTCTAAGAAAGGGATTGGCAGTAGTGAGAAACTGCCAGGGAAGGGCAGGGGCAGGATTGACAGTTGAGGGAAACTGCCAGGGGAGGGGAGGGAAGGGTGGCACTTCTCATCAACAAGGGTACCTGCATAATGAGCATTTGTATACCCAACCCTGAACTGTACCCCACATATTTAAACTCAAAAATTTAAAAAAAATCCATTGAGATTCAAGGGGTGTGTGTGTGCAGGTTTGTTACATAGGAATAGTACCTGATGGTGAGGCTTGGGCTTCTGTTGAGCCTGTCATGCAGGTGGTGGACATGGTACCCAGTGGGTAGTTTTCGGCTCTTACACCTCCTTCCTCCCTTCCCCCATTTAGAAGTGTGCCAGTGTCTTGTTGTCTTCAGCTTTCTGCCCATGTTTGTAGTGTTTAGCTCCTGCATATTAGGGAGAACATATGGTACTCAGTCTTCTGTTTTTGTGATGATTCACTCAGGATGATGGTCTCTAGCTGCGTCCATGTTGCTGCAAAGGACATTATTTTGTTCTTTTTTTTATGACTGGGAAGTATTCCATGGTATACATGTATCACATTTTCTTCATCCATTCCACCATCAGTGGGCACTTAGGTTGGTTCCATGTGTTTGCTTTTGCAAATAGTGCTGCGATAATCCTTTGCATGCCAGGGTCTTTTTGGTAGAATGATTTGTGCTCCTTTGGGTATATACCCAGTAGTAGGATTGCTGGACTGGGTGATAAAGTCTATTTTTACTTCCATTAAAAGAACTTATAGAGCCAGGCTCGGTGACTCAGCCTGTAATCCCAGCACTTTGGGAGGCTGAGGTGAGTGAGTTGCCTGAGACCGCAGGTTTGAGACCCACCTGGGCAACTTGGCAAGACCTCATCTCTACAATAAATCAAAAATTAGCCGGGCATGGTAGCACGCGCCTGAAGTTCCAGCTACTTGGAAGGCTGAGGCAGGAGGATCGCCAGAGCCCAGCAGGTGGAGGCTGCGGTGGCCGGGAGCTGCCACTGTACTCCAGTCTGGGGGCAGAGTGAGACTCCAACTCAAAACAACAACAACAACAACAAAGAAAAAGCAAGCAAGTAGCCTGATTACCTCTGGCACTGTTTGGGGATCATGAGGGAAATCTTTTTAGGGGAACCCAATGCTCGATCAACATATCAGAGAGAGAGAGAGAGAAATAATCTGCATGTGGAGACACTTCTTTGAGCTGCTGCTTATTGGGCCTGCCCTACCTTTTGAGGTAATAATGACCTTAATGTTTAAAATAACTTGAATCAACACTCTAACTATATACTGGTACATCATTCCACAGATGCTTGAGCATGATGTTATACAACTACACAGATTTTCATATATATTAAGTGTATGTATATAACATATATGTAATAGGCAAATATACAAATACTCAGTTTTTTTGTTATAAGCAGCATCACATAATGAGCATTCTTGCACAAACATCTTTACATACTTGATCTATTATTTCCTTAGATTAAATCCCTAGAATTCATGGTGCTGAATTGAAATATATTTATGTTTCAAATTTTGAGACACAAGAAAAAAATGTGAAACTCTTCCACAAATGCTGGACCAATTTGTGATCCCGGTAAAAATGTTTAGGGATGCCTATGTCTCACTCTCCTCACCCAAACCAGTGATTATAACTAAACCTCTGGTCTTTTGTTTATCTGGTAGGAGAAAAATATCTCAACACTGTATTTAAAAAATGGTCGATGAACTTGTGCATCATATTTGAGTTCATCAAGCGCTTTCTGAATATCATATGTATCTTTGTTGAGTGTTTCACATGTTTCCTACTATTTTATCATTTGTCTTTTGATTTCATGATGTTTCATTCTGTACATAAAAGTTAAGTATCTTTCTTGACACAGGTTGGGTTTTATGTGAGGCTGTATAAAATATTTATCATTTTCAAGATTTTTTCCGGTGCTCGCTTGCTTTCTTTTTGAGTTGAAATCTCACTCTCATTGCCCAGGTTGGAATGCAGTGGCACGCTCACAGCCACGGCAGCCTCGACATGCTGGGCTCAGGTGATCCTTCCGCCTCAGCCTTTCAAGGAGTTGGAATTATAGACGCATGCCACCAGGTCCAACTAGTTTTTTTGTGATTGACTGTAGAGATGAGGTCTCATCAATTGCCCTATATTTTGGAAATTAATTTCGAGGAAAATAATGGGTAGAAGTTTGTTTGGGCTCTAACAATTAGCTAACCAGTTGTGCAAACGCCATTTATTGTTTATCTTTGATTTGAAATGCTTTCAAAAATAGGTACCGCATTCCCAGAGGTTTTCTTTCTTTCTTTCTTTCTTTCTTTCTTTCTTTCTTTCTTTCTTTCTTTCTTTCTTTCTTTCTTTCTTCCTTCCTTCCTTCCTTCCTTCCTCCTCCTCCT
>NW_007258069.1:465691-466713 GCF_000164805.1 Carlito syrichta | reverse complement strand
CTCTTTCTTTCCCTCCCTCCCTCCCTCCCTCTCCCTCTCTCTATCTCTCTCTCTGGTCTTGCTCTGTCACCCAGGCTGGAGTGCAGTGATACAATCATCATTCACTGTAGCCTTGACCTCAAGTGATCCTCAAGTGATCCTTCTCAGCCTCCCAAGCTCTGACATTACGGCATGAGCTACTTCAACCCATTCTCCATATAGGCTTGGGTTTAATTTTGGACCCTATTAGCTGCCATAAGGCTGTATTTGTCTGTTTCTGTACTGGTGGCATGACATTTTAATTACCTTCACGTTATAATATAGTTTTCCCCCCACAGGACTAAAATACACAGCACTTTCTTTTCACAATAATTTCTTAGGCCAGGCACAGTGGCTCATGCCTGCAGTTCCAGCACTTTGGGAGACAGAGGCAAGAGGATTGCCTGAACCCAGGGGGTCGAGACCAGCCTGTGCAATTTGGCAAGGCCTCGTCTCTACAATAAATCAAAAAATTAGCCAGGCATGGTGACGTGCACCTGAAGTTCCAGCCACTTGGATGGCTGAGGCGGAAGAATCGCCTGATCCCTGCAGGATGAGGCTGCAGTGGTCATGAGCGTGTCATTGCATTCCAGTCTGGGTGACAGAGGGAGACTCCAACTCAAAACAAAACAAAGCAAAAACCCAATTTTTTAACTTTTATCTTTTTATTCTTTCAGATGAAATCGATAATCAAAATTTTAACCAGGATTGCATTCAACTTAAAAAATGGGCTTAAAACAAAATGACATCTTTACAATTACAGTCTTTCTTTCCAAAATGAATGCATGTTTCCAACATTTGCTCATGTCTTCTTTTTGTATATTTTTGCTCATATAGGCCTATATTTTCCTGGATAAATATATCCTCTTTTTTTGTTGTTGATTTTGTTGTTGCTATTTTTGTTGTGAAAGGAATCTCTTACTATATTTTCTAATGGGATATTATTTGTTATAGTAAAACTATTGATTAAAAAATAATCTTTTTTTTTTTTTTTTTTTTTTCGT
>NW_007258069.1:460303-464769 GCF_000164805.1 Carlito syrichta | reverse complement strand
CTGCAGTGGCCGGGAGTGGCCACTGCACTCCAGTCTAGGTGACAGAGTGAGACTCCAACTTAAAATAAAATAAAATAAAATATTACTTTCTAGGATAGGATCATTTTCCTAGAATATGATCTCTAGGATATGATAACTTCTTTCCTTCTTAAGTTTAATTATTGAATATTGAATGATCACACAATATTTATTAAATAATAGTGCTTATGTTAGTCTGTTTGGACTGCTATAGTAAATACCATAAATAGGGTGGCTTATAAACAACTGATATTTATTCCTCACAGTTCTAGAGGCTGGCGGGCCCAAGGTCAAGTTGCCAGCAGAGTCTGTATCTAATGAGGGTCTGATTTCTGGTTCTTGAATGGTGCCTTGTAGCCCTGTCCTCATGTGGTGGAAGACAGCAAGGGCGCTCTCTGATTTCTCTTTTTTTTTTTTTTGAGTTGGAGTCTCACTCTGTCACCCAGACTGGAGTGCAGTGACTGCTCCCGGCCACTGCAGCCTCGATCTGCTAGGCTCCAGCGATCCTTTTGCCTTAGCCTTCCAAGTAGCTGGAACTACAGGTGCGCGCTACCGCACCCAGCTAATTTTTGATTTATTGTAGAGACAAGGTCTCACCAAGTTGCACAAGCAGGTCTCGAACCCACGGGCTCAGGCAATCCACTCACCTTGGCCTCCCAAAGTGCTGGGATTACAGGCTGAGCCACCAAGCCCAGCTGATTCCCTTTATAAAGGCACTTGATTCATTCATCAGAGTTTCACCCTCATGACCCAATGACCTCCCCAAGTCCCTACCCTTAATGCCATCATGTTGGGAATTAGTTTTCAACATACACATTTGGGAGGGATGCAGACATTTAGATGACCACAGTGCTGCGGCTGCAGCCCTTCTCTTGTACTTGACTTTATTGGGAATTTTTATAATTTTTATTATTTGTCATTTATTATTACAATTTTTTTGAGTCAGAGTCTCACTCTGTCACCCAGGCTGGAGTGCAGCGGCATGCTCACGGCCACCACAGCCTTGATCTGCTAGGCTCAGGCCATCCTCCCGCCTCAGCCTTCCGAGTAGCTAGAACCACAGGCACGCACCACCATGTCCGGCTAATTTTTTGATTTATTGTAGTGATGAGGTCTCTACAAGTTGCTCAGGCTGGTCTCAAACCCCTGAGCTCAGGCAATCCTCTTGCCTCCACCTTCCAAAGTGCTGGGATTACAGGCTTGTGCCACTGTGCCCAGCTGGGAATTATTTTTAAAGTCAAGTTTATTGAGGTATACTTTACATACAGTAAAAATTCACCCTTTGTAGGTATGCAGTTTGATGAGTTGTGACGAATACTTACGCTTGTGCAACCAATAGTGTAATTGAGATAGGGAACATTTCCATCTCTCTAAAATTGTCTCTTAGTGCCCCTTTGCTGTCAATTTCCCTTTCCTCCCCAGCCCCTGGAAACCATGGTTTCCATAGCTATTAGTATATTTTCACTATTTAATTCAATATTACTGTGAATTTTGCTAACAGATTCTCTAATACTCAGTGGCCTTGTGTTCCTGAAATAGACACTGTGATCATATGGTACATTTACAATTCATTGCTGGACTCTTTATGCTAATCTGTGATTTAAGAATTGAACATGGGGTATTTGCTGTACTTTATTTTTTTCCTCTTATTTATATTGGTCTGTTTACTTTTTAGATTTTCAAATGTTTTAACAGAGAGTTATACCAAATAGTATAGTTATGCAATATGGTAATCTATTTTATATAGTAATGTAGACTTGTTTTGTGTTTGGTCTTAATTCTGCTCTCTTACTTTATGCTTTTACTTCTTTCTTGTTGCCCTTGTGGGTGATATGGTTTATATTTTTGTGTGTTCTTTTCTCTTTCCCTGTACTTTATTAGTATTTCAGAAAGGATAGTTTTTTCATTAGTGTTTTTTTCTTTCTTTTTTTTTGAGTTGGAGTCCCTCTCTGTCACCCAGACTGGAGTGCAGTGGCCGCTCCCGGCCACTGCAGCCTCGACCTGCTGGGCTCCGGCGATCTTTCCGCCTCAGCCTTCCTTCCGAGTAGTCGGAATTACAGGCATGCACTACCACGCCCGGCTGATTTTTTGATTTATTGTAAAGATGAGGTCTCGCCAAGTTGCCCAGGTGGGTCTCGAACCCGCGGGCTCAGGCAATCCACTCACCTCGGCCTCCCAAAGCGCGGGATTACAGGCTAAGCCACCAAGCCAGCTGTTTATTCTTTCTTTTTCCCTCCCTCCCTCTCTCCCTCCTTCCTCCCTTCCTGTCTTTTCTCCCTCCCTCTCTCTTCCCTCCCACCCTCTTCCTTCCTTCTTTCCTTCCTTCCTTCCTTCTCTCTCTCTCTTTCTTTGAGTCAGGGTCCCACGTGTCACCCAGACTGAAGTGCAGTGGCACAATCACAGCTACCACAGCCTCAACCTCCTGGGTTCAGGCATCTTCCCACCTCTGCCTTCCAAGTAGCTGGAACTACAGGTGACTGTCACCACACTCAGTTAATTTTTTTGATTTATTATAGACATGAGGTCTTACCAAGTTGCCCAGACTGGTCTTAAACCCCTGGACTTTGACAATCCTGTTGTCTCCACCTCCCAAAGTGCTGGGGTTACAGACGTGAGCCACCATGTCTGACAGTGGTTATTTTTATAGCTTTAGACAATATGACTAGGCTTTTTAAAAAATGTAGCTGGGTAAAGCGACTCACATCCATAATCCAAGCACTTTGGAAGGTCAGTGTGAGAGGATTGCTTGAGCCCAGGAATTTGAGACCAGCCTGGGCAACATAGAGATTTCATCTCTTCTACTACTACTACTAATACATTAGCCAGGCATGCTGGTGTGCACCTGTAGTCCCAGCTACTTGGGAGGTTGAGGCAGAAAGATCGATTGAGCCCAGGTCGAGGGTGTGGTGAGCTGTGATAGTGCCCCTGCTCTCTAGCCTGGGCAACAAAGTGAGATCCTGACTCAAAAAAAAAAAAAAAAAAAAAAAAAAAAAAAAAAAAAAAAAAGAAAGAAAGAAATAAAGAAAAAAAGTGCAGCCTAAGAAACAAAAGATTCCCTTTCACTATAGATTCTTTATTGTGAGAGACATGAACCTGTTAGAACGTGAGCATCATGACAGAGTAGACATCAAGTTCACCATTCACTGCTGTGTCCTCACTGCTTACTTAGCACAGGGCTTCAGACACAACAGATAGCAGATAAAGATAAATTGGATGGGTAAATAAATTCATGCCCTTCACTGACTCCCACTTTTGAATTTTTGACAGAAATCTTTAAGATTTAGGTACAAGTATATTATATCTGTATTATAAATATATTCGTATAAGTTTCACATTATACTGTTTTTCTTTTTTTCTTCCTTCCTTCCTTTTTTTTTTTGAGTTAAAATCTCATTCTATCACCCAGGCTTGAGTGCAGGGGGCACACTCACGGCCATCTCGACCTGCTGGGCTCAGGTGATCCTCCCACCTCAGTCTTCCAAGTAACTGGAACTACAGGCATGTGCCACCATGCCCAGCTAATTTTTTGATTTATTGTAGAGACGAGGTCTTGCCAAGTTTCCCAGGCTAGTCTCAAACCCTGAGGCTCAGGCAATCCTCTCCCCTCAACCTCCCAAAGTGCTGGAACTACAGGTGTGAGCCACCACACCCAGCTTTTGTTATTCTTCCTTCAAAAACTAAGAGTAATTAAGATTCATTTTGTAACTCCAGTTGCTGTAGTGATTTGCTATCATTTATGATGAAATGAATTCTGAGCTCACTGCTGCATTTCCAATCTCTTTTGCACAGCTAGATTATGTTATGATACAGATATGACTGGGAAAGTTTGCAGGTTCCATTTTTCTTTTATTTTCTGTATTAGGATTCTCCAGAGAAAAAGAACCAACAGCGTGTGTGTGTGTGTGTGTGTGTGTGTGTGTGTGTGTGTGTGTGTGTGTGTGTGTGAGAGAGAGAGAGAGAGAGAGAGAGAGAGAGAGAGAGAGAAACTAGCACCAAGGAAGAGAAGTTCAGAGGAAGCTGATTGAGCTGGAAGACTGAATAAGTTTGGAGAACTTAGTTTCACTATCAGTTAGAATGTTTAATTCATCAGGATCATAAAGTTTTACAAGGATTACTCAGTGAGTCAGTTTTGAGTCTGCTTCGGTTGATCGTGTTCGTAAAGTTCAACAATGTAAGAGGGAGTTCTTTGTACATACAGGACTAAGTAAACTGGAGACCACCATTCAAGTTTGAATTCTGGGAGATTTACTGGAATTGCATCATTTAAGCAGTGCAATGTCCCCTCATTTAATACAAATTTGTGAAAGACTCTGGGTTAGCTCTCAGGATACCAAGATTAATAAGGTTAAATCCATGAATCTGAGGAGTACTAAATCTCTTGATTCTCTGATATTGTTTCTTTCTTTCTTTCTTTTTCTTTCCTTCCTTCCTTCCTTCCTTCCTTCCTT
>NW_007258069.1:423623-460113 GCF_000164805.1 Carlito syrichta | reverse complement strand
TCTTTTTTGATTTGGAGTCTCACTCTGTTGCCCAGGCTGGAGTGCAGTGGCACGCTCCCGGCCACCACAGCTTCAACCTGCTGGGCTCAGGCAATCCTTCCACCCCAGCCTTCCAAATGGCTGGAACGACAGGCATGCGCCACCATGCCCAGCTAATGATATTGTTACTCTTACTAGATAGAGAATGACACACATTACTGACAACTAATCAAAGACAAACAATCAAAGACAACGAAAGAACAAGATTAATTTAATATCAAAGAAAAACATCCCATTTTAAAAATGTTACCTTAGAAAGAGTGAATATTTTAATCAAATAAGATAATTATTTCTTATGGATGGATTGTTGCTTATTGATTTTGTTTACTTAGTTCTTTAAAGATCTATTATTATCATTGCTGAATACAACAGTTAAACTTGTAACTCTCAAGAAGAGGAATGGGGCTGGGTGCTGTGGTTCACACCTGAAATCCTGACACTTTGGGAGGCCAAGGAGAGTGGATTGCTTGCAGTTTGGAATTTGAGACCAGCCTGGACAACATAGTGAGACCCCCCCATCTCGCTCTTAAAAAAAAATTACCCAGGCATGATGGCACACACCTGTAGCCCCAGGTTCTCCAGCACCCTTGAGCCCAGGAGTTCAAGGTCACGGTGAGCTATGATGGCGCCACAGCAATCCAACCTGGGAGAGAGAGAGCTAGATCTTGTCTTTAAAAACAAACAGACACCCCTTATTAACAAGGGTGCCTGAACGATGCACATTTGTATACCTAACCCTTAACTGTACCCCACAATTTTATAATAAAAAATATGTTTAAAAATAAATAAAAACAAACAAATAAACAAAAAGGATGGTGTCACTTTAGTTGGTTTTTTGTTTGTTTGTTTTTTTTTGTTTTTTTGAGTTGGAGTCTCACCCTGTCGCCCAGACTGGAATACAGAAGCATGCTGACGTACACCGCAGCCTTGACCTGCTGGGCTCAGGTGATCCTTCCACCTTAGCCTTCCAAGTAGCTGGAACTATAGGCATGCGCTTCCATGTCTGTCTAATTTTTTGATTTATTGTGGAGACGAGGTCTCACCAAGCCCAGGCTGGTCTTGAATCTGTGGGCTCAGGCAATCCTCTCACCTTGGCCTCCCAAAGTGCTGGAATTATAGGTGTGAGCCACTGTGCCCAGCCTGAGCCACCGCGCCTGGCCTATTTTGTTTTAACTTCACTTGTCAACATAGAAGTGACACTGTTGCAGTATGTTGTCTTTGTTTAGAAAGGAAAACGTATAATTATACCTTCCTGTATTTACCTATACCTCCCTGTATTTAAGCATGATACACATTTAAGAGTATACCCATTGTATATCCATTAATACAAAATGAACCATTTAGCCATGCAGATTTGGATAGGCATGGCAAGCCTTTGCTCTAGGCAGTTTGAAAAATTGAAGCACACAACATGGATACGATAATTGAATTATGTCCTAAGTTGAAAGCATATCTAAGTTCATATTATTGCATTTTCAATTAAGTTGGATGCATCAGTGTACTCATGCTTACCTTTTAATATAGATACAGATGGTTACATATAGAAATATTTATCAATATGTATATATGAACAGGCTAGTATACACACATCTATCTCTTTGCAATGTCATCTGAGGCGGTTAGAAGCCAGGACACTCCAGCAGCAACAAGCACGTCTGGTGTTACATCCTTTCTAGTTCCATATGTGATGGTCAACAGAGACCTAACCTTGCCAATAAGGATTACAAAAGATTACTGAATACATTTAATGGTCGTGCTGTTAAAACAACAACAAAATGAACTGCAGCAACTGTTTATAGGACAGAGGATAATGAGTATCCCAGATTTATGAAAATGGTGTGATTTACCTCAGATTTCTCTTTTTAAACTTGAGGAAAGTGACCAATTACTTTTAAAGATTCTCTAGTGGGAATCTGCCAGGGGAGGGGAGACATCTCATCAACATACAACTGAACATTTGTATGTATACCTAAGAAATAAAAAATAAATAAAGATCCTCAGATGCTGTAGAGAGTGGCAAGCAGAAGAATAAAGCCACTTCTTCATTTAGAACCACTATTCTCTTATTTCTTTTCTGTCTTAAAAGACTTTTTGGGCACAAAGCATAGAGAAAGAACTACAGGGGAAATACTTGGGTTTTATCCTTTTACTTTTTTTTTTTTTTTGAGTCAGAGTCTCACTCTGTCACCCAGGCTGGAGTGCAGTGGCACACTCACGGCCACTGCGGCCTCGACCTGCTGGGCTCCAGCGGTCCTTCCGCCTCAACCTTCCAAGTAGCTGGAACTACAGGCGCACACCACCACACCCAGCTTATTTTTTGATTTATTGTAGAGACGAGGTCTCACCAAGTTGTCCAGGCTGTTCTTGAACCCCTAAGTTCAAGCAATCCTCTCTCTTCTGCCTCCCAAAGTACTGGGATTACAGGCATAAGCCACCACTTCCAGCCAGGTTTTATTCTTTTTTTGAGTTGAAGTTTCACTCTGTTGCCTATGCGGGAGTGCAGTGGCACACACTAACTCGCGATACCCTTGGCCTCCTGGGTTCAGGTGATATTTTTGCCCAAGCCTTCTGAGTAGCTGAAACTGCAGGTGTGTGCCACCACACCCAGCTAATTTTTTTTGGATTTTTTGCTATGTTGCCTAGGCTATTCTCAAACCCCTGGGTTCAAGCAATCCTCTCACCTTGGTCTTCCAAACCTGCCATACCTGCCCTGATTTTATTCTTATCCTCCCAGTAAACAATGGGCAAAAAATAACTATGGGATGATAGAAAGTTAAATTAGTATTTACTTTTAAAGGTATGGCCTTTCTATCTGATAACATATTACAAAAACAGGCAGCGCCTTTTAAGTATTTAATTACATTTTATAAAAGTCATATATACTTTCCCATAAAGAAACCTCAAATGTCTCTTTCCTGTCTAAAATAATTGAAGTTGCAAGATTATGTTTTTTGACCATTGGGAAAAATATTTAAATCAGCAATACAAATTTGAATACTTCAAACTGTTACCACATGGAACTTCATAAAAAGCAAACCAATCACTCTTCTAAAACATTAAGTCCAAAGAGAAATTTACAATACAATCAAAGTATGTTTTAAAAAGTAAGGAACGCATACAAACAACGCATATCCAAACTCTTGGGGTTCATCCAAAGCTGTAATTATAGGAAGCCCTTTGCATTCTCATGTGATTTTAGAATCAGCTTGTCAATATCTATAAAGCTGTAACTTTAAATGAGTTTATAGTACAAATGAAAAAGAGGAAATAAACGAACTAGAAGTTTAATATTTTAGAGAAAGAAAAGTCATGCATACATGTGTCTCCTTATTTGTCATTACTATTTTCCTCATTTTATGGTTGCTTTTTCTATGTAAAGAAAGCCTGCCGGGATTTTGACGGGATTATATCAAATGTAATTCACACCTTAATAATATTGAAGAAAAAGTTAGAGTCTTTCTCAGAAGGTCCCAACTTCTCCTCCAGTTAGGAATCATGCCTGTCACTGAACCAATCTCTGTCTAGAGAGATGAGGATCTCGGCATGGCACACAAACAGCCTCACAGATTTAGGGCTATAAGGAAGGAGAAGCATAAAATGAATTCTAGGCGATAACAAACAATAGCTCACCACATAAGACATAAGTCTAAAGATAGAGGTGCTGCAAACTTAGAGACTCCTAATTGCTCATTCTTTCATTCAACAAATGGTTATTGAACTTTTACTCTGTGCTATTCATTAATTTTTTTAATTAAAACAATTTAAATTTAATTTTTTATTTGTTGAGGTGGTGTTTTGTTATGTTGTCCAGGCTAGTTTCAAACTCCTGACCTCAAGTGATCTTTTTATCTCTGTCTCTCAGAGTGCTGGGATTACAAGCACAAGCTGCTGTACCTGGCCAACCATTGACTATTCTAAGTGCTGTGTTTATAGTAATGAAGACGACAGACCAGTCTTTCCTTTGAAGAAATGTATGAACAGGGAGACAGAAAAACAAACAAATAAGTGAGCAAGTGTGTGAGGCAACTTCAGACTGTGACGAGAGTGATGATGTAAGTAATGCAGGTAGGGATGAAAAGCAACTGGGAGAACTGCTCTGGACACAGAGGCAAGACCACTCTGAGGAGGGACAGTCCGTGAGTCTCTCAGACGAGGGCCTGAGCCAGAATAGGAAGGAAACAAAGCTCAGCACAGGGCAGCTTCTGCCCAGGTCCACACAGGAGATGGTGGGTGAGTTTGGGAGAATTGCAATCAACACTGGTTTTGAGTGATTTTTTTTTTTTTTTTGAGTTGGGGAGTCTCACTCTGTCACGCAGGTTGGAGTGCAGTGGCATGATCATAGCTCACTACAGCCTCAACTTCCTGGGCTCAGGAGATTCTTTAGCTTCAGCGTCCCAAGTAGCTGAGATGACAGACATGGGCCACTACATCTGGCTAATCTTTCATTTGTTTTGTAGAGCCAGGAGTTTGTTTTGTAGAGTGTCGTCTAGGCTGGTCTTGAACTCCTGGGCTCAAGCAATCCTCCTGCCTCGGTCTACCAAAGTGCTGGGATTACAGGCATGAGCCACCACGCCTGGCATCAAGGAATGTTTTGGATTAGAGACTACTGGACTTGTTCATTAGATGGATGATATATATTTGAGATTGGGGTGGGGCAGTGACCTTAGATGGAACTTGAACTTGATTCTGTACAGAATCCTGGTGAAATCGACAGTAACTTCAAAGGATAAGAATAGATAATGAGTCACCACTAATGAGTCTATACAGAGAAATATTCTTTAAGTGGTATTGAGAGACTGGCTTAGCAATTGCGGGAAGGGGAGACTTTATTTTAAATCTATACCTTAAATGACATATAGAAATAAATTTCAGGTAACTTTAAAGAGAGAAAAATAAGAAAACATGCTTGAACACTTATCACATGTTTTGGAGAATGTTTTATTTTCTAAATTTAGAAAAGATGCCTTTATAATTATTAAGGAAAAGATAGATACATTTGACAATGAATAATAGAAAACTTCTATAATTCAAAAAAGTCAGACCAGGCAAGCTGGCTCATGCCTGTAATCCCAGCATTTGGAAGGCTGAAGCGGGAGAATTGCTTGAGACCAGGAGTTTGAGACTAGCCTGGGCAACATAGCAAGACTCTGTATCTTAAAAACAAAACAAAACAAAATAAAAAAAACAGAGATTAGCCTGGCTCGGTGGCTCAGCCTGTAATCCCGCGCCTTTGGGAGGCTGAGGTGAGTGGATGGCCTGGGCCCACGGGTTCGAGACCCACCTGGGTAGGCGAGACCTCATCTCTACAATAAATAAAAAAATCAGCTGGGTGTGGTAGCGCATGCCTGTAATTCCGACTACTCGGAAGGCTGAGGCGGAAGGATCACCGGAGCCCAGGAGGTCGAGGCTGCGGTGGCAGGGAGCGGCCACTGTACTCCAGTCTGGGTGACAGAGTGAGACTCCAACTCAAAAAAAACCCCAAAAAAACAGAAATTAAAATGCAATAGAACAGTGAAGTAAGGAATACTTACATGTCTGTGTGAAAACAGGTGGCAATATCTGTCCCAATCCTTGCCTTTAACCAGAACTAGGCCAATATACTCTCCAGACATTTGGCTAACTCACACAGGAAGAAAAGCACAAGCCCACCCAGATGGCCCCAGAAATAGACCCTGAGGGTCTTGCTTCATTTCTCCTTGATCTTGGCCTGCTCCCATTTTTTTTTTTTTTGCTTGGTGTGTCTCTTGACCATTAGAGAAGCAACTAGTTTTGGCTCCTCCAGCTGGATCTTGGGCTGCTGTCTTGGTCAAAGTCCTCTCTGTTAATAGATAAACCAGGAGCTATGAGACTCCAACCTACAACCTCTCAGGTCAGGTAGGGAATGCCAACGGGGAGCACTGGAAAAACAATCCCCATTCCATCCACACTAGTAAGGATCTTGTCAACCTTACAATATAAACGTGTGTGTCTTCAGTCATACTTCTGTGAAACACTGGAGCATTTCATCTGGAAAAGCGACTAAACTAGAGCCTGTCAACTTGAAAACAAATTAAAGTTATTATGTTATATGTAAGGAAAAAGAAAAAACTTCCCGCCTGCCCTTCTGTGTATTATTGGCAGACGTGAGGACCAATCAAATCACAAGCAACTCCAACCAATCAGAATTTAACACATCTTAATTTTGAAAACTAACACCAACATAATTCACCTGTCCCAGGTATGGGTCTAAGAAACTCTCTGTAGTAAGAAGTGAGAAGGCTCATTTTAGGCAAAAATAGATATATTAAGATGAATATTGTGAATGATTAATATTTAATAACAAGGCTGTTGGTGATTAACAATAAAATCAGGTTTTATTCATTTTAAAAATCAAGATCCATTGTTTTTAAATGTAAATAACAATAAACATATGAAAAAATGCTCACTTTAGTCAGAATTGCCTGAGCCCAAGGGTTCAAGACCAGCCTGGGCAACTTGGCAATAAGTCCAAAAAATTAGCCAGGCGTGGTGGTATGTGCCTGTAGTTCCAGCTACTTGGAGGGCTGAGGTGGAAGGATCACCTGAGACCAGCAGGTTGAGGTTGTAGTAGCCGTAAGCATGCCACTGCCCTCCAACCTGGGTGACAGAGTGAGACTCTGACTCAAAAAAAAAGAAAAAAAAAATTTTAGGAACTAGAGGGAAAAAGTTTAATGAGAATGAGGATAGTCACATGGCCTCTACACATCTTCGCATGAGATATTTATTAATTATAAAGATAACAATAGCAACTGGCAGACACCAACTCTATGCGAAGTCATCAAAGTCAACAGCATTGATTGCGGGAAAAATAGATATCACGTACTTTCTGCTATGACACAGTGAGAAAGGATCATATCACTTCTTTGGCGTTCTGCCAAAAATGCATACAGTGAACCTAGTCACGAGGAATCACTTGTCAAACCCAAATAGAAGGACATTCTACAAAATAAATAGCCTGTGCTCTTCAAAGAACGTCAAGGTCATGACAGACAAAGAGAACCAAGGAGCTATTTCAGACTGAAGGAGACTAAGGAGACAAGATAGCTAGGTCAAAGTGTGATCTTAGACCACGTTTCTACAATACTTAAAAAATTAGTCAGGTATGATGGTGCATGCCTATGGTTCCAGCTACTTGGAAGGCTGAGGCAGAAGGATCGCCGGAGCCCAGCAGGTCGAGGCTGCGGTGGCCATGAACATGCCACTGCGCTCCAGCCTGGGTGACAAGAATGAGACTCCAACTAAAAAAAAAAAAAGTTACAATTATTACATGGGACTGAAAACATTTAATTGTGAAATTTAGACAAGTTTTCTAAATTAAATGATAGTAAGTCATCTTTAGCTATCTATCTATTTATCATCTATCTTTATCTATTGCTCTTTATCTATCTTTATCTATTGCTCTATCTGCTATCTATCTTTTATCTATCAATCTATCTACACTGGGCGTGGTGGCTCATACCTGTAATCCCAACACTTTGGGAATTGGAGGAGAGAGAATTGCCTGAGCTCACTGGTTTGAGATCAGCCTGGGTAACAATTAAAAAAAAAAAATTAACCAGTCATGGTGACGTGTGCCTGTGGTTCCACCTACTTGGAAGGCTGAGGCAGAAGGATCGTCTAAGCCCAGCAGGTAGAGGCTGCGGTGACTGTGAGCATGCCACTGCACTCCAGCCTAAGTGACAGAGTGAGACTCCCGACTCAAAAACCAAAAAACCCCAAACAAACAAACAATATCTATCTACCTACGACCTTGTATCTATCTGTTATCTGTTAAGCCATCTTATCTTCTACCTATCTGTTAAAATATCTATCTTCCATCTATTATCTATCTAGTTTTTATCTTGTATCTATTATCTATCTGTTATGTATCTATCTACAATTTATCTTCTATCACTTATCTTCTATTTATTATGTTATCAATCTAGTATCTCTCTCTCTATCTATCTTATTATTGATTACTTATGTATCTAGCCTAAGAGTTATTAGAAATATCATGAAACTACCTTGCATGACTTTTAATCCAGTGGTGCAGATAGAAGTTTCACACTGAATACATTTTAACAAGAGACTAGGAGACCTACTTTAAAGGTACTATATGATTACATACCGTTTGCTCTGTTTGCTCGACATACTGGTTATTTATTTTATGACATATTTAGTTGGAATTCAATGACTTGCAGCTAAAGGCATCCTAATTAATACCTTAGTTTTCCCATGGGTTTTATATAGTAAAGAAAGAAACCATGTCACTGTTCACAGTTTTTTTGTCTCAAATGCTTAGATTATTGTTTAGTGATAATTATGGTTTAATGACAATTGAGTTATGTGTCAAGAAAACAGAGATATAAAGTTATCAAAGTATCTTAATTATAATAACCCCCAAAAGGAAGTAATAAGCTAACATAAAATATATATTTTTTTGAGTTGGAGTCTCACTCTGTCGCCCAGACTGGAGTGCAGTGGCCGCTCCCGGTCACCGCAGCCTCGACCCGCTGGGCTCCGGCGATCCTTCCGCCTCAGCCTTCCAAGTAGCCAGAATTACAGGCATGTGCTACCACGCCCGGCTGATTTTTTGATTTATTGTAGAAATGAGGTCTCGCTGCCCAGGTGGGTCTCGAACCCGCGGGCTCAGGCCATCCACTCACCTCAGCCTCCCAAAGGCGCGGGATTACAGGCTGAGCCACCGAGCCCGGCTATAAAATATTTTAATGTCATTAAGAAATAAAGATATAGAGGCTGGGTGTGGTGGCTCATGCCTGTAATCCCAGCACTCAGGGAGGTCAAGGAGAGAGGATTGCTTGAGACTAGAAGTTTGAGACCAGCCAGGGCAGCGTTATGAGACCTCATTTCTACAAAAAAACAAAAAATTAGTCAGGTGTGGTGGCATGCACCTGTAGTCCCAGCTACTTAGGAAAATGGAGCAGGGTGAGGAGGGATCATCTGAGTCCAGGAGGTTGAGGTTGTGGTGAAACATGATTGTGACACTGCACTCTAGCCTGGGTGACAGAGTGAGACCCTGAGTCCAAAATAAAGCGGGGGTGGGGGGTGGGGGGGGAATTTTTAAAAAAGGATATAAACTATGAAGATGCTTCTTCCTAACAGGATTCTGCATGTTAAATATATTGTCCACCTTCACACTGCATGTTTTATTTTTGTGTCACTGCTAGTTTTGAAGGATTTATAATTGACAGATGGTACCAAATGCAGCCTCTCCCCCCTCACCTATTGTGAGGAGGCGATCTTTGCCAAGATTTCACAATATGAAAATTACTCCTGTTTCCTAAAGGGCAAAAATGAATCACTTTTTTTTTTTTTTGGATTAAGAACAAGTTCAGGATGGTGCAAAAATACATTGACGTGATCTACCCGCCAGAGTGTTGACATTCAATGCTGTGTATATTTTTGGGAGGAGATCTCTGGTTTGTCATCATGGAATGACCAGTTACCAATGTGTTACAATCGAAAGGCATTTTTTTTTAGGTCTTCTTGCGTGATGTTAAGAAGAATTTAAAACATTTATTTTGAATGAAGAATTTCACAATGCTTGTCTGTTATTACTCTTTCATTCCTAATTTAATCATTGTTAAAATGTTCTTTTTAAAAATTTTTTATTTTATTTATTTATTTATTTTTTGAGTTGGAGTCTCACTGTCGCCCAGACAGGAGTGCAGTGGCTGCTCCCGGCCACCACAGCCTTGACCTGCTGGACTCCGGGGATCCTTCCGCCTCAGCCTTCCAAGTAGCTGGAGCTACAGGCGGGCGCTACCACGCCTGGCTGATTTTTTGCTTTATTGTAGAGATGAGAGCTCGCCAAGTTGCCCAGGCGGGTCTCGAACCTGCGGGCTCAGGTAATCCACTCACCTCAGCCTCCCAAAGGCGCGGGATTACAGGCTGAGCCACCGAGCCCGGCTTGTTAAAATGTTCTTAGCGTATTCTATGGTAGTTGAAGAAAGGGATAACTTGATTTGCAATGAAAGATCAAAACACAAGCTCTGTATATTCTTATCTTAATTTTAATTATCTTTTAAGATCCGTACAAAGTAGTTCTTTCTGTAGAATTTTTATAGAATTTTTAACTTTTAACAGCACTTAGTGTTTTGGTATTTGACTTTCATGTTCTAATTTTGTTTTCTGTTTGTTTAACTTATGTAGCACTGCCTTCTCAAACATGCTTATGTGCATTATAATTTAGACATAGGTTTGTCTAAATTATGATGCACATCCCCATAACCTAGTACCCTATCACATCAGGCATTTTGGGGTTTTTTTGAGTTGGAGTCTCACTCTGTCGCCCAGACTGGAGCGCAGCAGCCGCTCCCGACCACCGCAGCCTCGACCTGGTGGGCTCCAGCGATCCTTCCGCCTCAGCCTTCTGAGTAGCCGGAATTACAGGCACGCTCTACCACGTCCGGCTGATTTTTTGATTTATTGTAGAGATGAGGTCTCGCTGCCCAGGCGGGTCTCGAACCCGCGGACTCAGGCAATCCACTCACCTCAGCCTCCCAAAGCGCGGGATTACAGGCTGAGCCACCGAGCCCGGCTACATCAGGCATAGTTTAAGACCTTAGTGAGGCTGAGCATGGTGGTGTGTGTGTGCCTTTGATCCCAGCTACTCAGGAGGCTGAAGCAGGAGGATCACTTGAGCCCAGGTGTTCGAGGTTTCACTGCACTGTGATTACACCGCTGAACTCCAGTCTGGGTGACAGAGCAAAATCCTGTATCAAAAACAAAACAAAGAAACAAACAAAAAGCCCAGCTTATATGAGTAAACCACTTTCTAGGAAATTAGTTCTGATGAGGAAATAAGTTGTTACTTCAATAATTAGATTCATGAGGTAGTTCATAAGAGAGTCATGAACTATCGTTTTTTTTTTACCCTTGAATACTACTGACGGCTCTCAAGTCCTCTGCCAGTCTCAATCATGCCGCCTTTCAGTCAACCCTCCACACTGATGCCAGAGTCTGTTTTGTAAATAGGAAACCTGAAGATAGCACTCCTCTGACACAAATCCTCCAGGGGCATCCCATAGTCTTCAGAATAAAAATCAAAATGTGTGGCTGATCCCCAAGGTCCTCTGTGATCTCACTTCCTTCTGTGGCGTTCTTCTTCAGTGACTATATATAGGCTGACCCATTCTCCTCTGTTATGGGTTGAATTGTTGACCTCCCAACTCCCAGTACCCCAGAATGTGACCATATTTGGAAATAGGGTCATTGTAGAAGTAATTCATTAGGATGAACTCATGCTAGCTTATCATGGGCCTCTAATCCAATATGATGGGGGAACTTAGGAAAAGGAGAATCTGTGAACACACAGATATGCATACAACAGAATGCCATGTGAAGACTGGAAGTATGTTGCTAGAAACTGGCTTCTCCTTCCAGAAACTAGGAGAAAGTCTCAGAACAGAGCCTTCCCTAATGCCTTCAGAGGGAATGTGACCCCGCTGACACCTTGATTTTGGACTTCTGTCCTGCAGGATTGTGAGACAATACATTTCTTTTTTAAAAAATTTATTTTAAAGATGTGGGGTACAATTCAGGGTGAGGTACACAAATGTTCATTATGCAGGTACCCACCACCCTTCCCTGGCAGTTTTGCACTACTGCCAATTCCTTTCTTATAGTATTACGATAGTTGTTCCAGGTCCGCTTGTGAGTAAGAATGTGATATTCAGTTCTTTGTTTCTGTGATAGATCACTCAGTATTACTGCCTCTAAGTCCATCCAAGTTACTGCAAAGTTCATAATTTTGTCCTTCTTTATATTTACATTCTCTGTAATATTCCATCGTGTATATGCACCATTTTTTTAATCCAATCCTCTTTTGATGGGCAGCATGGTTGTTTCCATGTTTTTGCTCTTGTGAATAATACTGCAATAAACATATGTGTGCAGGTATCTTTTTCTATTGTCCTAAACTAATATACTCTCTTTCCACTTGGTTCACCCCTTTCCCGTTGTTCGATCTTTGGCTCAAAGTCATCTTTTTGGAAGCTTCTACTGATGTCCCCTACCACCCCGGGGTCCCCTGTGTTTCTCTCCTTACATGTTTCGCATTTTGACCTTTGGTTTCTTTGTTCATGTCTCGTCTTGATCTGTGTCTTGTTCATCTATTTCTCTACATCTCCTTCATAATTGTCTCAATGCATGCTATTGCCTTTAGCAACATCTCTGTGGAGAAATATTTGTCCCGTGGGACTATGGTAACATTTATTTTATAGAGGAACATCCAGAGGTATAAAAAGCTGGAGTAAAAATAAATTATTCTGACAGGGTGCAGTGGCTCAAGCCTGTATCCCAGCACTTTGGGAGGCCTAGGTAAGGGGATTGTCTGAGCCCATGGGTTCGAGAGCAGCCTGGGCAACTTGGGGAGACCTCATCTCTACAATAAATAAAAAAATTAGCCGGTGTGGTAGCATGAGCCTGTAGTTCTGGCTACCTGAAAGGCTGAGGTAGAAGGATAGCTGGAGCCCAGCAGGTTGACCCTTGGGTGGCCGTAAGTGCCACTGCACTCCAGCCTGGACGACGGAGTGAGACTTCAACTCCAAAAAAAAAAAAAAAGGATAGATCTAAATAAAAATAAGTTAATCAAGATCATTTAGCATCTCTATGACATAGTCAATAACAATTTTCTACATTTGGGATTTAAACATCAAGTGATTTTTGGAGACTTCCAAAACCTCTCTTTGCAGATGAGGAAGCCGAGATCTGTTCAGTTAGATATGAAAGGCTCTTCATGTGCACAGGAGAAGAGTCCAGAAAAGAAAAGAGTTCACTCCTGTGGATGTGTGTGAAACTATAACAATGCTAGGGAATTCTTTTTGAGAAATGTAAAGGAAGATTCAGAATGTAGACTCATCTCCTAATTTAAATTCCTTTTTTGATCTCTTCCTCAGAAACCCAAAGAGGAGTAGTTAAACTTCATTTAGAGTGAATGTTAGCACAGTGGCTCACGCCTGTAATCCCAGCACTTTGGGAATCTGAGGCAAGAGGGTTGCCTGAACCCAGGAATTCAAGACCAGCCTAGGCAACTTGATGAGACCTCATATCTCCGATAAATCAAAAAATTAGCCAGGTGTGGTGGTGGTTCCATCTATTTGGAGGTATGGAGCAGGCAGAGGCTATGGTGGTTGTAAGTGTGCCACTGCACTCTAGCCTGGATGACAGAGTGAGACTTCAACGTAAAAAAAAAATGGAATATTAATATGTTATTTTCCTTAGCTTTCACGAGTCTGAATATAGTCAACAAATTTTGTATATGACAGAAGAAAGCTCAACTGTCCATTTTATTTTTTTCTATTTATTTATTTATTATGATTTTTGAGTCAAGAGTCTCACTCTGTTGCCCAGACTGGAGTGCAGTGCCATGCTCATGGCTATTGCAGCCTCGAACTGCTGGGGTTAGGCAATTCTTCCACTCCAGTCTTTCAAGTAGCTGTAACCACAAGCTCACCTCACCATGCCCAGTTAATTTTTTTGATTTATTGTAGAGACGAGGTCTTGCCAGGCTGGTCTTGAACCCTTGGGCTCAGGCAATCCTCTCGCCTCCACCTCCCAAAGTGCTCTGATTACAGGTGTGAGCCACCACACCTGGCTCAAATGGCCATTTTAAAGTAGCAGCTAGAATTTAAGAATCCTAACTGGTTCAATTTAAGGCTTTCTTGATAGTAATATAGATAATAATAGAAACCACAATTCTAATATTGTCTCGTAATACAAATTAGTAAAGACTTCATGGCCAGCACTGATTACCTAAGAATTTTCTGCTGTTGATCTGTTGGCCTCAGGAAATTCACTGTGGACCCAGTTGAAAAACAACATGCAGAAGAGTAGAAGGATCACATTTGTGTCATAAGCAAATCCTTTATAAATCATCAAGAGACTGCATAGATGGCCACAAAGAGATTTTGTCAAGGGTTTTATACAACTAAAATCAATTCATCCACTTTATCTGTTTTGAACATACTGGGAATGCAGCTAGAGATGTCACTAAGAGTTAGAGCTGCTTGGAAACCTTTAAGGTGTCAATTGACCATATTTTTAGGTGCAGAAATGTTACATGGACACACCACAGATTCACCAGTGATTTACTTTTTTAAATCTGCAACAAATGGACCCAGGAATCTACAAGGGAATAAAAATATCATGAGAGCAAAGCTGAGTTGAAGCAGGGTAACTCAAAATCAATATTTTGCTTTTAAACTCTTAAGGGGAGACCCAGGAGGGCTGCACTCATTTTGTCCTCCTTACTTATTATCCTCAGAGGATGGGGTAAAAAGTGACAGGCCTGCTCCATACTTCAGGCAGGACATTCTACACTAACAAGCCACTTGTTAGACTTCTCAGCTTCAATTTCCTAGCGAGCGGCTTTTTAATAGCTATGCTATCAGTCGCTGGTTTAAAAAAAAAAATCGCACTTACTTTCCATATTATTTAGGTGGGATTTAGCATTTTGGGACCCAGGCAGTAACAAACTTGACAGAGAAAAAAGGATCTTCTTGTTAGCCCTACCTATGTAAGGGAGGGACTTGAAACACCATTCCTTACAGCAAGGCTGAATTTTTTTGTTTGTTTGTTTGTTTTGAGTCGAAGTCTCACTCTGTCGCCCAGGCTGGAGTGCAGTGGCATGCTCACTCCCACCACAGCCTTGACCTGCTGAGCTCAAGTAATCCTTCCGCCTTAGCCTTCCTAGTAGCTGGAACTACAGGTGTGTGCCACAAAGCCAGCTATTTTTTGATTTATTGTAGAGATGAGATCTCACCAAGCTTCCTAGGCTGGTCTCGAACCTGTGGGCTCAGCCAATTCTTTCATTTCGGCCTCCCAAAGTGCTAGGATTATAGGCGTGAGCCACTGCTCCTGGCCTTTTGTTTTGTTTTGTTTTTTGCTAAGAATTTGAATTCCCTGTTATTAAGTCAAATATTTTCTTTGAGAGCTTGTTTGGAGGTTCTAATGAGAGTGCAGCTACTTGTATACCCTTGACTGAAGGATAGTCCTTCTCTAGGGGGATGGTCATCCTCTTTGACTAAGCACACAGTTTTGGGAGGGACACACAGGAGGGGTGAGGGAAGAAGGGGACACCCACCTAACCATCCAGATCAACCTTGACAATCAACAGGGTGACAGATGTCACAGCCAGATCACTCTCACATGCTATTTTCTGTCTTTGAACATGGATGAGCAACAATTTTGCATTTTCATTGCTTTTTCTGGTGCTTTCAATTGAGGCACACAGTACACTGAGGAGTGGAAGTGGGTTTTTGCTTCCTAAGGAGCAACTTGGGATGACGTTATTTACGGTTTCTCCTTCAAGAGTCTACTTTTAGAAACAAAACCAGAACCATGTTAGGTAATTTCCAAATTACTTAGAAATCAAAGATATGGGTCTTGGCTCATTGTGAAATGTCTCTTCAACCCTTAACTCCTTGGCTTGTTGCCTTGCATGAAGTTCTTGCTTCATAAGCACTGTTGCCTTGAGAATTTTCTTTGAGATGATAGGAAAAGATGTCCTCAGTGGCTCAAATTTTCCTTTTGTCAGGAAAGATGGGAAGACAAACAGAGCAAAATGGGTGAAGAACAGATCAAACTCAACTTGGTGTAGTAGCCAAGGTCCAAACAGGAAAACAGAAATGACAGCAGTAATACTAGTGGAGAGAATTTACTATGGGGATTTTGTTTGACAGATCTGTAAGACTGAAAAAAAAACAAAGTGGAAAGTGATAGTTGAGGTAACACAACAGTCATGGCCCGAAGGGGTGGGGAAACAAAGTGTTGGGATTCGAGTTATTTATTGGAACATAGAAATTTGAAAGAAAAACCCGGTGACTTTGAAACTCAGATCTTTGTGGGACAGAGGTGGGGAGGAGGTATTGCCTGGCTGATGTTGGTGGTCCAGGAACTCAGAGAAGCAGCTTCTTGGAATTGGGACCTCTGTGAAGAGGCACTGCTCTGTTGGAGTATCTCAGTGGAGGCAATATTAGACTGGTCCTGGGAGGGCTGCAAGGTAGCTGGAGATGGGACGCATTTGCCCAAGCCAGTGTGAAGGGCTATTGCTGAGATGCGCTCACAGAAAAGTGGGCAAACAGGAAGGCATGGCTCCCAACACTTCACCACTCCTACCTTCCAGTCTTTCAGTATCCTGTCATATTAGCAGAATCTAACAACGAGCCAACTGTGAAACATGGTATTTGCAGAATCTCCAGGCCCGGTATCATAAGTCATTATAGAGAGCAGCAGTTCCCAAACCTTTTAGCATCAGGGACCAGTTTCATGGAAGGGGAATGTGGGGGGGGTTTGGGGGGGGTGGAGTGGGGGGGGGATGTGCAGTCAAACTTCACTGCTAAGTGCTATTTGTAGCCACTCCCCAGCACTAGCACCACTGCTTCAGCTCCATCTCAAACTACCAGGCGTAAGGAACACAAACTAGACACCTCACAAGCACAGTTCAGAATAGAGTTCCCCCTCCTATGAGAATCTAATGCCACCGCGAATCTGACAGCAGACGGAGTTCAGGTGGTAACGCAGCGAAGGGGAGCGGCTATAAAAACAGATGAAACTTCACTCTCTTGCCAGCTGCTCACATACTTCTGTGCAGCCCAGTTCCTAACAGGCCTTGGACCAGTACTGGGGACCCTTGGAGAGGAACAAGTTTGGAGCTAAGAGACAATTGCATAATAACTGGTCACTTGAGTCACAGCACCTAATCTACCAGGATAGACAAGATATGCTGCAATGAACAACTCTTGGATTTCGGTGGCCTAAAGCAACAAAAACTTACTTAATAGCGATACTTTTCATATTTAACTCTCAGATGCAGGCTGATGCAACAGCCACTGCCTGCAGCACTGGTAGTCACGATGGCACAGGGAAAGAAGGTAGGGGGGAATTGTGCACTGGCTCTTAAAGCTTCTGCTCAGAAGTGACACATGTCACTTTCGATCACATTTCTTTGGCAAAAAAAAAAGCACATGTACATTTCAGATTCCAAGATTGGGGAGGAGGAGTTGCCATTGTACTATCTGGGAGAAGAACTAAAAATATTTGGTTGGTGGAAAAATGGATATTGACTAGGCAAATTTCAACAAAAAATTCCGTGTATTTGGCTTATAAGATTGGGAAAATAGGTCAAGCAGTAATGCACCTCTTCCTTCTGCATCTAAGGACCATTCAAGGTAAATTTTCAGCTACGACAGCAGTTAAAACAAGCAATACAAGTGTTGCATTGAAATGAAGGGAACTTAATACCAGAAAATTACTGAACCACAAAGGGTTCAATCAAGATTTTTAAAAAGTATACTAAACTACACTGCTCTCAATATAAAATATTTTTACTCTCAAGCACAAAAAGCTTTTTTTCTTATGTTTCTTGTTTTTTTCCTCCCCGATTTTTAAACCAACTTCAGTCTATTAGCACATTATTGGAAGTACCAATTCAAATGTATTTATTCATTTGAGTGTGATGTGAAAATAATTTGGAGAGACCAGATCTAAAAAAAAAATAAAAATAAAAAAATAAGTAAACAAACAAAAATTCTACTCTGTACACTTCATGAAGGCAGAAAACAGATGTCTAATTATTGCATGACCGGCAGCCTCTTGCTTATATCTGGCACATGGCACAAAGTAGATAGTGACACTTGTTCCTACTGAGATGGTGTCATATGTGCTATGAGCATGAAGTTTGGAAGGCATTGTGAATGGTCACAGGCACATCCAAAGCTGATCTGTGTGGTTGGAAAATGCTCCTATAGGGACTAGGAGGAGGAGGTGGTAACTAGGCGGCCACAGCTGCCGCTAAAAGCAAAGCCACCTGGAATTTTCCTGATGTGGGCGCTGGAAGGACACTAGTCTTTTGGGATGGGACAGAAAAGGGGGAAAAGAAGGGAAGGGTGAACCATGGTCAGTGACACAGTCAGGATTTCAATTGCCTTCTGAATCAGCTAGCCATTGATATTTTACTGAGGAATAATTAATTTAGCAGACAAGCTAAGTCATAGTCACTACAATACATTGCTAAGATCTGCATATAAATAAAAATATTTCAAGATAGGAAGCATCAAGCGAAATATAGTAGAAACAGAAACATCTGATGGGAATTTGGAGGAGGTCAAGTTGCCTGTGGGCTGTGGGATTCAAGTGTCTTTATAACACACAATATTTAGAGAGTGATTCTGAAATAATCTAAAGAAACAGACATATGAGTTTCTGATATTTGGGTATTTGTCTATTTTAAATTATTACATATAATATATTATTAGTAGTATATAATATATAATACTATATAATATAATATAAATAAATATATAATATTTGACATATATTTTTATATTATATAAAAATATGAACGGTACAGTCAAACTAAAGTTCTTTAACCACCTCTCCTTAAAATCTTCATCTTACTTTTTTCTTCCTCTCTCTCTCTCTCTCTCTTGAGTCGAGGTGTCACTTTGTGACCAGATTAAAGTGCAGCTCACCATGGCCTCAAACACCTGGGCTGAAGGGATTCACCCTCCTCAGCCTCCCGAGTAGCTAGGACTATAGGACTATAGGTGTGCATCACCATACCCAGCTAATTTTTGAGCTTTTGTAGAATTAGATCCCACTATGTTCCCCAGGCTAGTTTCAAACTCCTGTGCTCAAGTGCTCCACTGCTTTGGAATCCCAAAGTGTTGAGATTATAGGCGAGAGCCACCACATCTGGCCAGAAATTCTCATCATGATGTAAACACCATTATGACTGGACTGCAGTGACACGCTCCCGGCCACCGCAGCCTCGACCTGCTGGGCTCCGGCGATCCTTCCGCCTCAGCCTTCCAAGTAGCCGGAACTACAGGCGAGCGCTACCACGCCCGGTTAATTTTTTATTTTATTGTAGAGATGAAGTCTCGCCAAGTTGCCCAGGCGGGTCTCGAACCCTCGGGCTCAGGCGATCCACTCACCTCAGCCTCCCAAAGGCGCAGGATTACAGGCTGAGCCACCAAGCCCGGCTTTTCTATGCATTTATATACCTATAAATACCTGTAAAAATAGAGTTATAATGTGCTTTTTAAAAGAAACGTAAGTTGATTCACACTTGGTTTTTTTCTCCAACTTACTTTTCCACTTAACATTATTTCTTGGAGAGCGTTTCATGTTAGCAATCTAATTTAGTTTAAATCTTTTAAATTGTGAAACCATTTTCCGAGGATGAGTAAGTCATTATTTATTCTATTCTCTTTCCAATAGACATCTAATTTGTTTCCAATTTTCAGATATTACAAACAGTGTTGCAATGGACAAACTTCTGCCCTATGGAATTTACCTCCTACCTGGGATAGAGACAATATACAGATGAAAAGTAAAATATATAAGATATTAGAAAGTTATAAGTTTGCAGAAATAAAATTAGAGAAAGAAGATATGAAACATCATATTTTGTGGGGGTGTAATTACATTTTAGAAAAGGAAAAGCTGGGGCAACCCCCTCGGGTTCCCTCCCACTGTGGGAACTTTTCTGTTCTCTCAGTAAATCCTGCTTTCTCACAAAAAAAAAAGAAAAGAAAAGAAAAGGAAAAGCTTCTCTTGAGATGATTTCTGACAAAACTTGAAGGAATCAGAGGAGTAACATACAGATAGTTTTCCTACTCAGCTGAGAATCCTCACAATCTTTGAAATCCCATCAGCTTCACTGGAATTATCTGTCAGTTATTAAAAAAGGCCAATTTAAATATTATTAGTGCTATTCTGTCATCATAAACATAGTCTTACTCTTTGCCAAACTTTGTTTTCTATGACTATTTCGTTTTCCGTTTTCTACCTTGATTAACCACCAGCTGTCAGTTCATCTTATTTATTTGTTTGTTTTTTTGCTAGATACAACTCGCCACTTTTGCTAAGTATCACGAGGTTTTGGATTCCCAGTTGAGACTCTTGTACTTTCTCTTTATAGCTTTTTCTACCTATTGGATGTTGGACAGGCTAATTGAATTATATAACTGCAGCATATTCTATTCTTTTATCTAGGAAACCCAGTCTTGATATATTGGATCACACATCACTCCACTGAAATCTGATGAAAACTATGGATCATCTCCCTGAAAAATATATGTATTTATCCGCCCATGCCAAGATTTGCATCTGGCATCAGATAATCAGAAGTCCAAACAGATCAGGGTCTGGAGACCCTGTGTAAACAACCAAACCAAAGTATTATAGAAATTCTTTCTGAAACTTTAAAATCTATCCCCACCAGTAAGAAAGGAACCAATAAAGAACTTTGTAGCTGAATCACATATGATGAAGCCTCTGAAGAATTGCCTTATTTTACTTGTGATTCAGAATAAAGCTAGAGCCCATAAAGAAAAGTGAGATTAAAAAAAAAAAAAACTTTTAAAAAAGCCTTCTATAGCTCATCACTATGTTTATTAGAAAGATATTTAACTCATGTGTTGATGTTAAGGTCTATGGAGCTGGGCATGTTGGCTTATGCCCATAATCCCAGTACTTTGGGAGGCAGAGGCAAGAGAATTGTCTGAGCCCAGGGTTCAAGACTAGCCTGGGCAATATGGTGAGATTCCGTCTCTACAATCAATAAAAAAAAAAAAAAAAAAATTAGCCAGGCAAGGTGGTGCATACCTGTGGTTCCAGCAAGTTGGGAGGCTGAGACCAAAGGATCAACTGAGCCCAGCAGATCGAGGCTGTGGTGGCCGTGAGCGTGCCACTGCACTCCAGCATGGACGACAGAGTGAGATTCTGACCCAAAACAAAAACAAAAAAGGTCCATGGAAAGAACTTCTTTGCCTAGTCTCAGATTCAGGAAAAACTGAAAGAATTGATCTATTTTAACTTATGGTGTCTACTGAAATTCTTTTTTTTTTTTTTTTTTGAGTTGGAGTCTCACTCTGTCGCCCAGACTGGAGTGCAGTGGCCGCTCCCGGCCACCGCAGCCTCGACCTGCTGGGCTCCGGCGATCCTTCCGCCTCAGCCTTCCAAGTAGCTGGAATTACAGGCATACGCTACCATGTCCGGCTGATTTTTTAATTTATTGTAGAGATGAGGTCTCGCTGCCCAGGCGGGTCTTGAACCCGCGGGCCCAGGCAATCCACTCACCTCAGCCTCCCAAAGGCGCGGGATTACAGGCTGAGTCACCAAGCTCGGCTTACTGAAATCCTTATAATCTTGTTGGATGCTAAAAAACTTAGATCCAATGTGGAGACTCCCTTGATCTTATGAGTAGACCGTAATAGATGCTCTCATTTATTAAAAACAGTGTTTGATAGACACCGTGGTAAGTATAAGAATTTTCTCATTGATTCCTCATAGTAAGGCTATGACATAAGTTCTCTTTCAAATTTCCATTTTTATAGATGAGAAACTGAGGCATAGCTTTGCCCAAGGTCAAGAAGAATTACAGAACAGGAACACGAACCTGTTTGACATGGAAATACTCGTAACCTCTTTTGTAACATTTTCTCCCACAATTGTTTTTTTTTTTTTTTGAGTTGGATTCTCACTTCGTCGCCCAGACTGGAGTGCAGTGGCTGCTCTCGGCCACCACAGCCTCGACCTGCTGGGCTCTGGCGATCCTTCCGCCTCAGCCTTCCAAGTAGCCAGAACTACAGGCGCGTGCTACCACGCCCGGCTAATTGATTTATTGTAGAGAGGAGGTCTCGCCAAGTTGCCCAGGCGGGTCTCGAACCCACGGGCTCAGGCAATCCACTCACCTCAGCCTCCCAAAGCGCTGGAATTATAGGCTGAGCCACCGAGGCCAGCTCACAATTGTATTTTGGATACTCACCTCCTCCCTTTCTCTGTCTTGCTAGCCTATCTTTATTCTCACTTAGTCTAGTTTTCCTTATGCATTTTATATTATTTTATCTTAATGTATTTTATATTTTCTTGCATGTTGCCTTACATTATTTTTGAAAAAGAAAGAGAATAAATGAATCAATACAGAGATTTCCAGGAATTTATTTAGTGGTAAGCTGCACAGACTTAGATAAAAATTTGCAACTGTTCTCTCTCTTTCTCTCTCATCTATTTTTTTCCCTGCTATAGTGTGCTATTAATACTTCGATGCTTTCAAAATCTTATCCAACTGAGACACTGAAAACTTTATTTCATTTTTAAAAATTCCAGGGTTTAGTTTTTCTTCCTTTTCCCAACAAGCTAGGAAGGAAACCAAAAACCCCCAAAAAACCCCAAACCGGAATTATCTTTTTGGAGGGCGGGCACCTTCTAGTACAGGCTTCCCCTGCTAGCAAAGTGTTCTAGGAACCCATCCGCTTCGGTGTACCAGCTAGTGTTGTTGTGAGAGGCAGCATTCAGCTTCAGTTAAATTTTTGGGGAGAGTGTTTGCCCATTTCATGATGGGTGAATTACGAGTGCACCTGCCCACACTGCACTGAGCATTCAGCAGTTTTTGGCCCAAAGTAGCACGATCCCCATGCTGCCGCCCCTCCCTATTCACCCAATCTCGCCCTGGCACCTTTTTTTGTTTTCTGATGAAAAATAACCTCTAAGGAGAACGTTTTGCTGATGCAGAAAGGGTGAAACACAAAACAACAGAAGCACTAAAAGGCATCAAAATTGACGAGTTTAAAAACTGTTTTGAGCAGTGGAAAAAGCATCTCAGTAAGTGTATTGCCTCAAACGGAGAGTACTGTGAAGGTGACTTAAGTTTAAACATGGAAGAAGAAATACACATTTTTCAATAAGTAAATTCCGTTTTAGGGGGAGGTCTCCCCTCATATATTCTTGCTACGATCTCTTCACCTTTGAGATATTATGCCTATAATCACCTTTTTAAATGTTTTCTTTAAACTTGCATCCCGCAATGTCCTCAGTCATTCTATATGAATCAGTAGAGAATTTTCTGAGTCACTAAGTCTGTCTTTATTAGAAAAATAGTTCTGTAGAAGGACCAATACATTGGAATTTACTTTATTTTATTTTTTGAGTTGGCATCTCACTCTGTTGCCCAGGCTGGAGTGCAATGGCATGCTCATGGCCACCCCAGCATCAACCTGCCATTCTTCCGCCTTAGCCTTCCAAGTAGCCGGAACTACAGGCGCACGCTACCGCGCCTGGCTAATTTTTGATTTATTGTAGAGACGAGGTTTCACCAAGTTGCGTGGGCTGGTTTCGAACCCATGGGCTAAGGCAATCCACTCTCCTCAGCCTCCCAAAGTGCTGGGATGACAGGCTGAGTCAAAGAGCCTGGGCTTACATTGTAGTTTAAAATTTAAAATGCTGGCTGCTTAGAGAATTTTTGGAAATTCACTGATCTACTGTGTGCATTTGTGGCAAATTGCTAAATTTCTCAGGGCCTCAGCTTTGACATCTAGGGAGTGATGACAATGACATTCACCCTATTTTTCTCAGAGGGAAGTAGTCGTTAAAGATCAATGGGGCTCTCTGAATGGGCAGGAAGAGGCGCTGGGCACCCAGGGGAGTGGTGCTCAGTTCTGTCCCTGGAAGATCAAAGAGTCGGGCTGTCTCCTCAAGCCTCTTCTTCCTCCTGCAATTGCACAAACCGGGGTAGAGTCATGGACCATGGGGTCTCAGTAGGGGGAGGGAGAAGCTAGCGCATGCATGTCTTCAAAGAGAAAGGATTTTGGGGGGGATGAATGTGAGGCCCTCTTAGCCAGCCCACAGCCAGAAAGGAACTGAATGTTTACCCCAGAATGGTAATGAGGCCTTCTGGATGCTTTTTCTCCAAGGCTGCAGAACTCTTGCCTTGTCACCCTCCTTTTCCTGCGGAATACACACTCGCCTCCACGCGGGGATATCATGCTTCCACGTGGAGCCTTCAACTTCCATGCAAACCCTCTCAGCAGATGCTTCTGGCAGTTTCACTTGTCCTGTGCTCTTTGTATTATAAATGCGCTCAGGTGATCTCAGTTAATTTTTACATGCTATTGTCCCTTGGAGCACTTTCCTTTTTTCATCCTTTGCTACCTCTCCAGGCATTTTTCTTGCGCCCACAAGAGTTTGATCACCTCCACCGCCCATTTCTGCAGATACCCTGCTCTTGACCGTGTTTTGCACAGAGAAGCACAAACTCAAGGCAAGAGTTCAGCACTTGGGGAAAGGCATGCAAAATGCAGCCGATGGAGAAGTTGTTTCTCCTTTTTTTTTCTTGTATGTATTTTATTTTAAAGATGTGGGGGCTAGGCGCGTGGCTCAGCCTGTAATCCCAGCACTTTGGGAGACCAAGGGGAGTGGATTGCCTAAGCCCATGGGTTCGAGACCAGCCTGGGCAACTTGGCAAGACCTCGTCTCTACAATAAATCAAAAATTAGCTGGGTATGGTAGTGCGCGCCTGTAGTTCCAGCTACTTGGAAGGCTGAGGAGGAAGCATCCCGGAGCCCAGCAGGTTGAGTGGGCCGCTGCACTCCAGCCTGGGCGACAGAGTGAGACTTCAACTTAAAAAAAAAAGATGTGGGGTACAATTCAGGATTAGGTATACAAGTGGACATCTTACAGGTAAAGTTTGGGCTTCCCTTTGGTCTCCGCTTTGCCTGATTTGAGATCAGGTACCCTTATTGATGTGTTCCCCCCACCCCCCTCACCCCCATCACTCCAGTTATCCTGTTACTGTCAATCCCTTTTTTGTTTGTTTGTTTGTTTGCTTGTATTGAGTTGGAGTCTCACTCTATCACCTAGACTGGATTGCATTGGCCGCTCCTGGCCACCGCAGCCTTGACCTGCTGGGCTCCGGCGATCCTTCCGCCTCAGCCTTCCAAGTAGCTGGAACTACAGGCGCGCACTACCACGCTTGGCTAATTTTTTATTTATTGTAGAAATGAGGTCTCGCCAGGCTGCCCAGGCGGGTCTCGAACCTGTGGGATCAGGCAATCCACTCACCTCAGCCTCCCAAAGCGTTGGGACTACAGGCTGAGCTACCGAGCCCGGCTTGTATCACATTTTTTAATCCAATCCATTTTCAATGGGCAGCCTGGTTGGTTCCATGTTTTTGCTATGGTGAATAATGCTGTAATCAACATGGGTGTGCAGGTATCTTTTCTGCAGAATGATCTGAGTTCCTCCGAGTATATTCCCAGTAGGGGGATTGCTGGGTCATACGGAAGGTCAATTTCTAGCTCTTTTAGAAGTCACCACACTGTTTTCCGGAGAGGTTGAGAGAAGTCGATTCTTTAGTGAAGGCGAGTGAGCATCTCTCTTTTCTTGTCAGGTCTGCGAAGCTCTCGAAAGAACTACACAGCCCTTTTTTCAAGAGTCCCTTGCTCCCTTCTGCCCCAGCCTTTCTGGGATTTTTATTTCAGGTCTTGTATGAAATAGCCACGTAGTTCTCTCTTGATGGCGACTGCTTCAGCCTGGTAGCATGACACGAGTTTTGATCCGCTTTGCTTTTGCTTCTTTTTGATGACAGCAGACCTGCTGCCTCTGGGAGCCACGATGTGTGGGGCTATTTGGATTAGCATCTTCCTCCCCAGGGCAGTCTGCTTCCCTCCCTGCCCTCCTTAGGTTGGTTTGCCAGTTTCTCTTCTCCACATGACGGGGGGGTTCCAACTTCTCTTCCACATGGTGCTTCTGCGCCTGGCCCCCGGCTACTTAGAACTACAATAACGATTGTGTTTTCTTTCTCCTTAAATTCCCCATAAAAGCAGTATTCAGGATTTACTAAATAATTAAACATATAGACTGAAAAAGAGGCTAGCCAGGGAAACAGGGCAAGTGCCAAGGTCATCAGAATGAATTGGGCAGAACGTCGGTGGTGAAAAATACATGAGTAAACAAAGGATGTTTTCTCTCTTTTTATACCAAAAGGAGCTACTGGATCTCTTGGTCTCCCAGATTCTTATTTCTTGTCTTCCTCCTATTTGAGTCCAGAAAGCGAAGACTTTGTGTGATTTGGTGTGTGCAGGTTTCCTGGTGGTTAGGGTTGATCCGTTTTGCGGCCCATGGCTGGGTGGGAAGGGGAATCTGGATGCCAGCTCTCCAGGGAGAAATGAACAGCTGGAAAACAGGGCATCTGTCAACAGGAGTCTGAAACTGCTGCTGCATAGAGAGAAGGCGGCCCGTCATGGGCCCTGGTGGCTTCTTCGGGAGTTGTGACCTTCAGAGGCTTTGAGAAAAATTGGGCCCTGGGCATGCTTGTGTCTGCTTGAGCAATCAAGGGCTGAAGTTGAGGTTGGTTTATTTTTGATTTATTGAGCCCCCACAATACCAAAAGATGCCTCTTTGGAGACAGATCTCTGCTTGTGTTTGATATTGGGTGGGAGGGAGATGGTGGGGGGATACACACTTGGTTTTTTCACAATCCCTTTAATTCTGTCTCCGCATCTTCAAAACTTCTCATTATGTCTTTTTGTCTTTGATCTCTATTCCCTCTAACTCCCCATTTCTATGGTTATTTTTATATTTTAAATTTAATTTTTTTGAGTTGGAGATTTCACACTGTCGCCTAGGCAGAAGGGCAGTGGCATGATCACAGCTCACCACAGCCTCGACTTCTTGGGCTCAGGTGATCCTCCCGCCTCAGTCTCCCAATGTGTTAGGATTATAGCTGGGACTACAGGCATGTGTCATCACACCGGGCTAATTTTTAATTTTCTTGTCGAGAGGAGGTCTTGTTATGTCGCCCAGGCTGGTCTCAAACTCCTGGGCTAAAGCAATCCTCCTGCCTTGGCCTCCCTATGTGTTTGGATTACAGATGTGAACCACTGCGTCTGGGCAGATTGTTATTTTATTTTATTTTTTGAGTTGGAGTCTCACTCTGTTGCCCAGGCTGGAGTGCAGTGATACGCTTACAACCACTGTAGCTTCAACCTGCTGGGCTCATGTGATACTTCCGCCTCAGCCTTACAAGTAGCTAGAACTACAGAGACATGCCACCACGCCCAACTAATTTTTGATTTATTGTAGAGACGAGGTCTCTCCGAGTTGCCCAGGCTGATGTTGAACCCCAGGACTCAGGCAACCCTCTTGCCTCCGCCTGTCAAAGTGCTGGGATGACAGGTGTGAGCCATTGCACTCGGTGGGTTTTTTTTGTTTTTTTTTTCAAGTGTAAAGGGAAACAGAGGAAAAGTGTGGCCAAGACAAGTAGGGCCAGAGTGAAGGACTATTCCTATGTTTGCTGCTTGATTTCACTTTCTTGCCTTTGTCTTTCTTTCTGCGTATTTGGGTAGTGATCTCTGGGGACCTGGGTACTTGCAGCAAAATTTAAAAGAATCTGGATGGCCCCTTGATACTGGGTGGGTGGGAGATGGTAAGGGGATACACACTCATGGGAAGGTCCATGGCTGAGAGGGGACAGACCAGGGCTTTAAGAGCATTGCATCTCAAACAATAAGTGGTGAAGGATTTTTGTTGTTGTTGTTCTGTTGCCCAGGCTGGAGTGCAGTGATGTGGTCATAGCTTACTGCAGCCTCAAACTCCTGGGTTAAAGCAGTCTTCCCATCTCAGCCTTTCTAGTAGCTGAGACCATAGGTGCACACCACCCTGCCCTCTAATTTTTTTTTTTTTAAATTTTTGTAGAGGCATGGTCTCACTATGTTGCCCAGGCTGGTCTCAACCTCCTGGTTTCAAATGATCCTCCTGTCTTGGCCTCTCAAAGTGCTGGGATTATATAGGTATGAGCCACTGCATCCAGCCAAGGTTCATTTCTTTAACATTTATTCTCCCAATGCAAAATAAACTGATTGTTTATTGGGATTTTTTAGAAAGATTCTTCTAAAATTCTTCATTAAAGTGAAATACATACGTTAAAAGTCTACAGCTCAGTGGATTTTCACAAACCGACCATACTTGCACAGTCAATATGTAGAAATTATCATCACGGCCCGGCTCGGTGGCTTAGCCTGTAATCCCAGCACTTTGGGAGGCCGAGGTGAATGGATCGCCTGAGTCCATGGGGTGGAAACCAGCCCGGACAACTTGGCGAGACCTCATCTCTACAATAAATAAGAAATTAGGCGGTGTGGTAGCATGCCTGTAGTTCCAGTTACTTGGAAGACTGAGGCAGAAGGATGGCCGGAGCCCAGAAAGTCGACGCTGGGGTGGCCGTGAGCATGCCACTACACTCCAGGCTGGGTGACAGAGTAAGACTCCAACTCAAAAAAAAAAAAAAAAAAAAGAAAGAAATTGCCATCACCTCAAAAGTCACCCTCGGACTTTCTTTCCATTCGTACCACGTCCTGATTTGCCAGTTTTGTCTTCAGATAACCTAAATAATACAATATGTAATTTTTTTTCTTTCTGGCTTCCCTCACTCAATAGTCCACTTATAAGATTCACCCATATAGCACACAGCTAGTCCTCATTACTATGTAGAATTTCATGATTTAAATAAATATATTACAATTCACTATCTATTTTACTGTTCGGGAGACTTTGGGAACACCATGCCCCAATTTATTATTTATTGCCACACACTCGGAAAGTTTTTGTCTATTGCAACCAGCTAGTACTGATTAATTTTTTAAAAAAGGAATGATTTGTTATGAGAAGTCAATATACATTCAACCAGTAATCTTGCTACCAAATTCTATTAATAGAGTTCTGTTGTTGTTAGTTATTCTTTTTTCAGTGTTTGTGGGTTTTTTTCTTTTTTCTATCATCATTTATAAAATAAACAATGGGCATAAAAGGAAATCAGAGCGAGAACTAAATAAATTGTTATCTATTGCTGCATAATAAAGAACTAGGGTCCCCAACACTTCGTGAAATAATAATTGTATTATTTCTCACAATTCTGGGGGTTGACTTGGATCAGCTAATCAATTCTTTTGCTGTCTGTAATGCAGCTGGGATCCCTCATGCAGCTGCAAACTAGCCTGGGAACATCCAAGATGGCTTCACCCACATGTCTGGAGCCTTGTCTGAGTGACTGCCTGCAACTCTCTTTCTCCATGTGATGTTCCATCAGTTATGAATCTAACCCGAGCTTCTCTACGTGACTGTGTTCCAAGAGAGGGAAAATAGAGACTGCATCGCTTCTTGAGACTCAGGCTCTAGAACTCACAGAACATCATTTTCATCCTGTTAGTCAAAGCAAATCACAGGGCCAAACCGAGATTCAAGACAAGGGCAACTGGATGCCTCCACTTGGTGGGAGAAGCAGCATGGAAAAAGAATTGTTGGTAGCCATCTTGGCAGATGATCTACCACAATAATCTCTCTTGTTCTCAGTCACAACTTGGTGGGGGGGAAAGACTGCAATCTTTGGGGTTAGGGATTAGATAGGGAGAAAGGGTAAAGCTGATGTCATAGGGGAGGAAGCACCACTGCATGGAGTTGGAAGTGGCAGGGGGGAGTAGTCAGGGTAAATATGGGATCTCCCGCCTGTCATTACTTTGGGTCTATTCAGTCGTCCAGCAAATTTTTTTTTTTTTTTTTTGAGTTGGAGTGTCACTCTGTTGCCCAGACTGGAGTGCAGTGGCCGATCCTGGCCACTGCAGCCTCGACCTGCTGGGCTCCGGCGATCCTTCCGCCTCAGTCTTCCAAGTAGCTGAAACTACAGGTGTGCGCTACCATGCCCGGCTAGTTTTTTTACTTATTGTAGAGACAAGGTCTCGCCAAGTTGCCCAGGTGGGTCTCGAACCCGCGGGCTCAGGCAATCCACTCACCTCGGCCTCCCAAAGTGCTGGGATTACAGGCTGAGCCACCAAGACCGGCCCATCTAGCAAATATTTACTGCAGGAGACTCCAGGCAGTGTAATTGACTGATAGATAATTTCTTTTTTTTTTTTTTTTTAGTTTTTTTTTAGTTGAAGTCTCACTCTGTTGCCCAGGCTGGAATGCAGTCGCACGCTCATGGCCACTGCAGCCTCGACCTGCTGGGCTCAGGCGATCCTTCCACCTCAGCCTTCCAAGTAGCTGAGACTACAGGTGCGCACCACCACACCCAGCTAATTTTTTGGTTTATTGTAGAGACGAGGTCTCACCAAGTTGCCCAGGCTGGTCTTGAACCCTTGGACTCAGGCAATCTTCTTACCTCCTCCTCCCAAAATGCTGGGATGACAGGTGCGAGTCTCTAGAAGCAGCATAAGTTTCTGCCTGTTCAGAGGACAGTAAACAGTTGGAAGTCAGATTGTTTAATTAGAGCATAAAGAGAGAGATTGAATTAGGGATCCCAGTGAAATTGGAACGTACGAGTTAGGGAGTAAGATGGTTCCAGAAAGTGTAGAGAGGATGGCCTGAGGTGATTCCCGAGTTCTCTGTGGACTGTCAGGGACTAGCAAATTCCCACACATTTTTTTTTTGGATCCAATATAAGAAGCTAAATTAAAGTAGTGTAAGAAGTTTTAGTACTGTTGAGGAAGTAGATTAAAAACAGGTTGTGAAGATGCTCCGTCAGCGTGTTGGCTGCAGGTGATGGTTTCAGAAGTCTGCAAGGATCTTGGCCATTGGCCAAACCACTGGAGCAGGATTTGGGATGAGGAAAACCCAGTCATCAAGGATGTTTCCAATTGGATGGAAGTGAGACACATTTTGGAATTAAGAGTCCCTAAAGTTTCAGGGACCTTCAGGTGACATTGTTGGTGGTTTTAGTGGCCCAAAGGGGATTTCAGAGTTCAAGGGTCTAGAAAGAACTCTGGTCAGGGGTGTATAGTGGCATTACTGGTGCTCATATCCACTCGTAACAGCTTATCTTACCACTTCAGGGCACCCTAGCTTAGCTTCCGTTGCCAGCACTTGGTTTTCTTTGCCTGAGGGCTTTCTCTTGTCATTGAAACCAGCTTTGCCACCAGAGTAGACAGGGTATTATTTTTTCCCCATCAGTATCCTTTTATCAGCAACTGATGGGATTTTATGGGTAAATACTTCAATTCTCTCCCTGCTCAAGGGATCCCTTTGAGGTGTGTGTTCTATCTACACTGGCACTGAGATTAAGTTACAGTAGCCCACAACTGGTAGTTGGCTTGATAATCTACCCTTTATTAATTGCGTTCCCTCTGACTGTTGAAAAATGTTGTGAATTAATAGAAAATATGAGGCATAATGAGGACAGCATATCAGGGACAATTTCCATTAGAAAGATTGTTATATTTAATGCAATACCCATCAAATTATCAGCAACATTCTTCTCAGAGCTAGAGAAAACAATACAGGAATTCATATGGAAACACAAACGTTCAAGAATAGCCAGAACAATCCTCAGCAAAAAAAAAAAAACAAAGCAGGAGGTATCACATTACTAGACTTCAAACTTTACTATAAAGCTACCGTAATCAAAACAGTTTGGTGTTGGTACAGGAACAGGCATATAGACCAATGGAATAGAATTGAGATTCCAGAAGCAAAACCTCAATTTCTCAACCAACTCATCTTCGACAAAGCCCCCACCATCTACCACTGGGGAGAGGAGAACCTATTCAGTAAATGGTGCTGGGAAAACTGGCTGACCACATGCAGAAGATTCAAACAAGATCTCTATCTATCCCCATACACAAAAGTTAACTCCAAATGGATCAGAGACCTAAATGTAAAATCTCAAACCATAAGAACCTTAGAAAATGCAGGACACACCCCTATCGAAACTGGAACTGGCATCTAATTCCTGAACAAAACCCAAAATGCATGGGCCATAAGAGATAAGATAGTCAAGTGGAACCTCCTTAAACTGACAAGCTTCTGCAAAGTTAAAGAAACCATCAAGAGAGCAGGGAGAGAACCCACAGATTGGGAAAAAGTATTTGCCAACTCCATGTCTGACAAAGGCCTAACATCTTGGATCTACAAGGAACTCAAACGTGCTGAAAAGAAAAAAACAGACAACCCCATTATAAAGTGGGCAAAAGATATGAACAGACACTTCTCAAAGGAAGACATTCGAGCAGCCAACAGACACATGAAGAAATGTTCAACCTCACTAATCATCAAGGAGATGCAAATCAAAACCACACTGAGATACCACCTAACTCCAGTCAGAATGGCAATTATCAATAACTCAAAAAATAACATGCTAGAGAGGATGTGGTGAAAAGGGAACGCTGCTACACTGCTGGTGGGAGTGTAAACTAGTGCAACCTCTGTGGAAAGCAGTGTGGATTCCTAAAAGCTCCAAATATCAACCTCCCATATGACCCCGCAATCCCCCTACTGGGAATATACCCTGAAGAACTCAAATCACTCTATCAAAAAGATACCTGCACACGTATATTTATTGCAGCATTGTTCACAGTAGCAAAAACCTGGAACCAACCATGCTGTTCATCAAAAGAAGACTGGATTAAAAAAATGTGGTACATATACACGGTGGAATACTACGCAGCCATAAAAAAGAACAAAATCATGAATTTCGCAGCAACCTAGTTGGAATTAGAATCCATAATACTGACTGATCTCTCACAGAAACAAAGATCTGAGTATCACATGTTCTCCCTCATATAGTGGACCTTGAACATCTATCATAATACTATAAGAAAAAAATTGACAGTGGCAGGAAACTATGGGAGGGGTAGGGAGGTGGGACTAACGGTAGTGAATATCTGTCTGGGGACGGGAGACACCCTTATCAACAAGGGTGCCTGAACGATACATATTTGTATACCTAACCCTTAACTGTACCCCACAATTTTAAAATAAAAAATATGTTTATAAAGAAAAGATTGTTATTCCTAGTTCCCAGGAGGAGGGGGAATGGGTCACACAGGGAAGTATGGGCATTGGTCAGGAAGTAGAAGGAAGGGAAGATCTGTTTCTTCCTTTCTTTCTCCCTCCCTCCCTTTCTTTTTTTTTTTTTTTGCTTTTTTTGTTGTTGTTGTTGTTTTTTTGAGTAGGGGTCTCATTCTGTTGCCCAGGCTGGAGTATAGTACAATCACTGCAGCCTCAACCTCCTGGGCTCAGACGATCCTCACCCTTTAGCCTCAAGTAGCTGGGGCTACACGTGCACACCACCATGCCTGGCTGACTTTTGATTTTTCTTTGTAGAGATGAGATCTCACTATGTTGCTTAAGCTGGCCTCAAACTCCTGGGCTCAGGCAATCCTTCTGTTTCAGCCTCCCAAAGTGCTGGGATTATAGGCGTGAACCACCCTCGTCTGGCAAGAACTATAGGTTTCTGTGGACAAAAAATGGATGAGGCAGGGTAAGCAGGATTGGCTAATTTGAACAATTTCAGCAGGCTCTGAGATAAAGGGACTGTCCCTACTTGTCTGGTATCTGGTCCTGCAGTGATTAGAGCAGATGGATAAAGGCCTGGAGTATGAGAGCCTAGTAAATGGTTGGGGTGTGGGCTCTGGATGAGTTAGCCTGTATTGGAAAAGTGCACTCATAGGCAAGGTGTTTGCTGTCTCCAGGAACTTGTTTGTCCTGGGAGGGGCAGTTCCTTTTGGGTCAGCCAGGCCCCAGATGTTAAAACACCAGAATTCAGAAATAAAAGGCATGGTTACTACAAATGCTTGCTTCCCTACTTCCATATTGGTGTTTCCTTCTCCTCCCAAATAGATTACCAGCATTTATTCTTCTCTAAGTCTATGCTTCTTCTGGGGGATCCAAACTCATCTAGACTGTTGGATGACTCTGGTAATGATCTGGGTTGTAGGTGGTGGCAGTGAGAACGCAAAGAAAGGGATTCTCGCCGGGTTCGGTAGCTCAGCCTGTAATCCTGTGCTTTGGGAGGCTGAGGTGAATGGATTGCCTGAGTCTGTGGGTTTGAGACCCCCCTGGGCAACTTGGCGAGACCTCATCCTACAATAAATAAAAAATTAGCCGGGCATGGTAGCATGCGCCTGTAGTTCCAGCTACTTGGAAGACTGAGGCGGAAGGATAGCCAGAGCCCAGCAGGTCGAGGCTGCAGTGACTGGGAGCGGCCACTGCACTCCAGTCTGGGTGACAGAGTGAGACTCCGACTCAAAAAAAAAAAAAAAAAGAGAAAGGAATTCTCTAGAAAATGCACAATAATTTCAGACTTGGAATCATTTTAGCTAAATAGAAATATATATAATATACATATATTATATATATGTATAATACATACATCTATATTATATGGGGTGCCAAAAAATGTGTACACATTTTAAGAGATGGTATCTATGTATTACTTTTTGAAGTTGAATTATATTACGGTAGTGATGTGTAGAATGACATTTGCTCAACCCTGCTTCTATCATTTTTAAAAAAAAAAAAACAATTTGATCATGTTTTCCAGCTACTTGAAAATATCTCACCTACTTTTTTTTTTTCCCACTTCTGCCATTTTCTCTGACTGTCCTGTTTCCTGATTCGATTAACACCATCTTTTGAGCGAATGTCATACTTAAAATGTGTACACATTTTTTGGAATCCCCGTTTATATATTTCTCTAAAATGAATTTAATCCCCAGTGAATTTAATCCCAAATAAATTTAATCCCAATCATGATTATCAGCTGTATGGTGTGCTGGTGCCAGATTTCCACCCCATGAGAACTGATTACCAAATATTCAGGAAAATTTGAAAGCTCGTTGTTAAACCATCGGCAGTTTGAAATTGGCCTTGACGGGAATATGTATACCACAGACATCAACAAATGCTGCATATCCATATCAGTGCTTCTTCCCACAGAGAGATGCCTTATCAGCTTACCACTGCTATTATGTAAAGTTTATGAATAAGGGGACACAGTGTCATGGAATTTTAGTGTTGGGAGAGTCACAAGAAATCGTCTGCTCAAACGTCTCCTAAGTTCATATACAGGAAAGGGGCTCCAGATAAAATTAAGGAGAAAGTTGCCCAGGATAAGAATTGGTGGCAATACATAAACTAATATAAGTCCCTTGGTAAATAGGATTCTTCACAGATTTAGTTCCTGGGCTGATATACTAAAGCCATTCGAAATATCACTAGTGTTGGCATTTTTTTTCTATTTTCAGATTTTATTTACAGTGCAGTATGTATTTGTTGAGGAGGGAAGAAGGAGGAAAGAGAGAGACAGGGGAGAACCTTCCACAGTATCACCTAGTGACAGTGCAATTTAATAAAGTCATTTAAAGGCTGAAAAAAAAAATTCCCTGAGCGTTCGTTGACACTGTAAATGTGGAAAGTCTGTTATTGAACAGCAGTTAAATAGATGCCAAGGGGGAACATTGTGACAAAATCGCGACCAAATATTGATATGAACATATTTCTGTTTGTGTGAAAATATGTTCTCTCCGTATGGGAAAGGAAACTGTAAGGAGAGAAATACAAACAACACATTGAAGAAATGTTGAGTGAAGAAGCTGTTTATCTGCCAGAGTTAACCACTCCTCTTCATCCTGTGAATTTTCCTAGAGAGGTTGTCATGAAATTTACTTACACAAAGGGGATGCCAAAATTCTTCCATCCAAGGAAAAAAATTGACAGATTTTAAGGGCTGTTATTTGGGAAGGGTGAGAACACACAATATGGTTATGCTCTGAGCAGGTATTTTGATTGAATCGCCAGGGTTTTTTAAGGCCCAGAGAAAGACTAAGTAATTTCAATGTTGGAAAAGTGTATATTCATATATTAACCTATAGAAATTTATATGTGTCACTATTATCCTTGTTCCCAAGAATCCAACATGTTTTAAACTCAGAGGACCTAACAGGGAATTCAATTCACAGTTTTAGATCTTCCATGTCAGTTTCTAGATTAAGAAAAATCAGAATATTATCTTTCTAAAAGTCCTCTTTTTCTTTCCAAATATGAAACATATTGCTATAGACAGAATGCTTGTGTTCCCCGCCCCCAAATTCATACATTGAGACCTAATCCCTATTGCGAGGGTATTTTTTTTTTTTTTTTTTTTGAGTTGGAGTCTCACTCGGTCGCCCAGACTGGAGTGCAGTGGCCGCTCCCAGCCACCGCAGCCTCGCCTGCTGGGCTCCAGCAATCCTTCTGCCTCAGCCTTCTGAGTCGCCGGAATTACAGGCACGCGCTACCACGCCCGGCTGATTTTTTGATTTATTGTAGAGATGAGGTCTCGCTGCCCAGGCGGGTCTCGAACTTGCGGGCTCAGGCAATCCACTCACCTCAGCCTCCCAAAGGCGCGGGATTACAGGCTGAGCCACCGGGCCCAGCTAATAATACTGTTTCAATGTTGATTTATTAATTGCGATAATTGCGCCACACTAATACTTGATGTGATTAATAGAAAAAACTGGGTATGGCATTTACAGGAACTCTCTGTAGTATCTATAATACTTCTGTAAATCTAAAACTGTACTAAAATTTAAGAGTTTATTAAAATAAAGCAGAAGCTTATTTGGGGACAAATAAAATATTTTAATTTTAGCTTTTAAAAACATTTTTATTTTATTTTATTTTTGAGTCAGAGTCTCACGCTGTTGCCCAGGCTGGAATGCAGTGGCATGCTCATGGCCACCGCAGCCTCGACCTGCTGGGCTCGGGCAATCCTTCTGCCTCAGCCTTCCAAGTAGCTGAAACTATAGGCAGGTGCCACCATACCTGGCTAATTTTAAAAAGAAATTTGTTGTAGAGATGAGGTCTTGCCAAGTTGCCCAGGCTGGTCTCGAACCCCGAA
>NW_007258069.1:422695-423603 GCF_000164805.1 Carlito syrichta | reverse complement strand
GAGTCGCCGGAATTACAGGCACGCGCTACCACGCCCGGCTGATTTTTTGATTTATGTAGAGATGAGGTCTCGCTGCCCAGGCGGGTCTCGAACTTGCGGGCTCAGGCAATCCACTCACCTCAGCCTCCCAAAGGCGCGGGATTACAGGCTGAGCCACCGAGCCCGGCTTGCGAGGGTATTTGAAGGTAGGGCCTTTAGGAAGTAATTAGGTCAAGAGGGCAGAGCTCTTATGACTGAAACTAGTGTCCTTATAAAAAGAGATCCCAGGGACTCCCTTGCACTTTCTAACAGTAAAACGAAGGTGTCTATGAACCCGGAAGCAAGTTCTTACTAGACAATGAATTTGATGTTGATATTGGATTTTCCAGCCTCCAGAATTGTAAGAAATAAATTTTTGTTGTTTATAATCCACCCTATACTATTTTTGGTATTACAGCATGAATGAACTAAGACACATATTATTGAGAATAATTTAAAAAGGGGATCAAGTTGGAACAATGAGAATTAAAATAACTCAAAATATGTTACATGAGTCAAACCACAGGAGACACATCAGACAAATCCCAGGTGAGGGACATTCTACAAATACCTGACCATGCTCCTCAAAACTCTCTAGGTCATCAAAACAAGGGGAAGTCTGAGAAACTGTCACAACCAAGAGGGGCATAAGGAAACAGGACAACCAAATGTAACATGGTAGCCTGGAAGGGATCCTGGAACAGAAAAGCAACCTTAGAGAAAACTAAGTAAATCTGAATAAAGGATAGACTTTAGTTAATAATACTATTTCTTTTTTTTTTTTGAGTTGGAGTCTCACTCTGTCACCCACATTGGAGTGCAGTGGCATACTCCCGGGCACGGCAGCCTCGACCTGCTGGGCTCCGGCGATCCTTCCGCCTCAGTCTTCC
>NW_007258069.1:372264-422675 GCF_000164805.1 Carlito syrichta | reverse complement strand
TCGAACCCCTGGGCTCAGGCAATCCTCTCACCTCCACCTCCCAAAGTGCTGAGATTACAGACATGAGCCATTGCGCTCAGCAGCTTTTAGTTTTTACTCCCTGTTTATGTAAGTCTTAGCACACTGCTGTCCCAAGAAACAGTCAAGGCTTGATGCAGGAGAAGGGAGAAGTAGAAAGAGTTAAGAATTCCAAGGTGAAAATCAACAACAATTGAGGACTTTGCCAGTGACAATGCACAGCTTGTGTAAGATGAGATCTAATACTAAAATTGCCTAGTACCCCCACCACTGGGCAATTTGTGTCCAGAAACTTTCTTATTCTCACTGAACAACTATGTTTGTGGGGGGTATCTTGAAAAAAAAATCAAGATGGGAAAATTCAGATTTCTTTGTGGGACTCTGGAGGGAGAAAAGCGGCCAATTGTCCAGAAGAATGCCCCCACATCTATGCTTATTTCCTGTGTATATCTTTCTTGGAGGTAGTCTCCAAGGATGACCACCATCAATTTCTTCCCTCCCACATTTATGCTGATCTCCACATCGAAAGGTGGAATCCAGTCTCACCTCTTCTTGAATCTGCGTGAAGCTGAGTGACCTGCTTCACCAACATCATGTGAAAGGACTGACATTCTGGAACTTCTGAGGCTATATCCTAAGATGTGTGTGGCTCCTTCCTGGGCTGCTTGGAAGCCTTGCTCACCGGACACGCATTCTCAGGATCCTCCTTGGAAACCAACCACCACACTGTGAGGAGAGAGAGCCACACAGGCCACTCGCTTGTAGGTACTTTGGTTGTCCCAGCTGAACTTTCCCCATTCAGCCAGCACCCATCACCAGCTGTGTGCGCCATTTTGGAAGTCTAGCTTGGCTGAACCGTCGCAAGTTTCCAGTGACAGTCACCATCTGACTACATCTGTATGACAGCACCAGGCAATAATAGCCCAAGCAAAAATGAACTCATTCAACCCGTGGAATTGCTAGAGAAAATAATACCTGATTATTTTAAGCCACTCCATTTTGGGGTGATTTGTTAAACGGTGACAGATAATGGGAATTCTCCCTTAAAAAGCAACCTATGTTGATATTTTCCAAGGTTTGACCAATAGATGAGTCAAACCTCTGGCAGCCAATCAGCACAATCCTCGTAATATCTGCCATAATTGGAATCAATAACATTTTGTCAAATATGGTCTATATCGAGAGTATTTAGCACTGTGCATTTAGTGATAAAGATTTGAAGTCTAGTCTTATAGTTCAGTGGAATAAAATGATTAATAATAAGGCTCAAAGAAAGGTTTTATGTCAAAGAAATTTTAAATTGACTATACCTCCCCTCCCCCCCCCATTTTAATATCTCTTTTACCCCCATAGAGTGGCAAAACTGTATGTAAAAGTTGGGGAAGTGTTTAAAACATTTTTTTGGTTACCCTCAGATTATAGCATTTTTCTGTGTGCAAAAGAAGGGGGAAAAAAGGAAAGGAAAGAAGGAAGGAAGGAAGACAAAAAGGGAGGAAGGAAGGGGAAAGGGGAGAGGGAAAGGGAAAGTAGACAGAGGGAGGGAAGGAAGAAGGAAACCAGTAAGCACTTTGTAGTTGAAGTTGATTGCTGTTTATGTTTTATCTTTCTGTTTCTCTGCAATGTATGCCACACACAAAAGAAAGCATTTTGAACAAATCTTTACTACATATTCCGGACACTGTTCTGAGTGTTTTATGTATATTGACTAACTTCATACTAACAGCAACCCTACTAGTTGAATATTGTTATCTTTATTTTACACTTAAAGAAACTAAAGTAAAGCTGAGTACCGTTGTGTGTGCCTGGAGTCTCTGCTCTTGGGAGGCTGAGGCGGGAGGATCATTTGAGGCCAAGAGTTTAAGACCAGCCTGGAGCCAGGCCAAGAGGATTGCCTGAGCCCAGGGGCTTGGGACCAGCCTGGGTAACTTGGCAAGACCTTGTCTCTACAATAAATCAAACAAACTAGCCGGGTGTGGTGGTGTGTGCCTGTGGTTCCGGCTACTTGGAAGGCTGAGGCAGAAGGATCGCCTGAGCCTAGTAGGTCGAGGCTACGGTTTCCGTGAACATGCCACTGCACTCCAGCTTGGGTGACAGAGTGAGCCCCTGTCTTTAAAAAAGAAAGAAAGAAGCTAAAACACAGAGACTTTAAGCACTTTGTCTAGTTAGTATTAAATGAGGTTTTAGACTGAGTGCCTGGGTTTTCAAAACCCCTGTTTTTAATTCCCAGTCAACATCTGCCAAATTTAATACAGCGGATTTCATTTTTGTTTATTTATTTATATCTAGTATTTATATTATTTATTTATATATTTAATCCACATTTATAGTTAGCTATGTATTAATCTTTGGTTTATCGTGAACTACCCAAGGCCGCTACTTTTGCAAACACTTCAATAGCAAGACCTGCATTTTTTGTGTGAGTATGAAAACAATCATATACATGTATCCCTTTTGGAATTTTCAGCTTTTGCAGAGAAAAGTGTTGAGAAGCAGCAAAAACAAGAACAAACAGACGACGACAACAGACAAAGGGTCAGAAAGACCTGGTTCTGCATCTCAGCTCCTGGGTAAGCGATGTGATCTCTGTGGTTTCCTCTCTGTGAGGGGGGCACAATGAAGCCTCTTCATCACAACGTCATGGAAGTCAATGCATTTCTGCACACGAAGCGCCTGCCACACAGTAGAAGCAACTGGCCACTGTGATAAAAATCTGAGATTTGGAATCAGACAGACTGGGGTTTGGCGCCCCTGCCCGAGGCCTGCTCCTTAGGTATTTTGGACAAATTACTCATTAATTCACATGAGGACTAAATGGCTGATGTTTGTAACACATCTGGTACAAAATGAGAGCTCGCAGTCCAGCTGTGGTGATGCTAATGTCAGCTCTAGTCGACCCCCCAGCTCCTTCCATTCCACACCCCCATCCTTCAGGAGAAACTGGCAGGCATGTGTCAACAGAGGTTCTCCCTTTCAATTTTTTTTTTTTTAAACTAAGGAATAATCTAGATATAGTAACGTCACCATTTTGAGTTTGCATTTCTATGTTTTGATAGATGCATGCAGTCATGTAACCACAATAAGACAGGTCACGTTTCCATCACCCCCCAAATGTCTACCTGCTTCTTTATTGTCAATGCCCACCTGAGGTTGACACTTTGTGTGAGGTTCCTATCACTTTGTCTTTTCCAGCATATTATATCAATGGAATCATAGAGTAGGTAGTATTTTGAGTCTGACTCCATTCACTTAATATGATGTTTTGTGATTCATCCTTAATAGATTTTAATTTTTTTTAATACACATTTTTGCCCAGACACAGTGGTTCGTGCCTGTAATCCCAGCATTTTGGGAGGCCAAAGAGGGAGAATTGCTTGAGCCCAGGAATTCGAGACGAACCTGAGCAAAATAGCGAGAACTTGTCTCTACAAAAAATTAAAACAAACAAACAAAAGCGATGAGCTGGGCATGGTGGTGCATGCCTGTAGTCCCGGCTACTCAGGAGGCTGAGGTAGAAGAATTGCCTGAATCCAGGAAGTCAAGGCTGCGGTAAGCTGTGACCATGTCACTGCACTCCCACCTGGGCAACAGAGTGAGACTCTGACTCAAATAAATAAATAAATACATAAATAAAATAAAGATACACATCTTTTCCCCTTCCTGTTGTATCATGCTGATAGTCATAGGTGAACCAACTAAGGGTGGGATTTCAAGAATCCCTCTTTTAATCCTTTGGTTCACGGAAGTATTAGCAAAACAAAATCCAAAGACAAAACCACAATACAATACTGAAATATCCATTTCAACAAACTTAGAATGTCCTTTTTGCACAATTAAAATGTTAAAAAAAAGAAGAGAGAGAAAAATCACTATTCTGACACCCCCCTCGTTTACCCCTTGGTTTTGCAGAATGCTTTCTTTGGTGACTTGGCCCCACAAATCTGCTGCACCTCATTTGACTTCACTGATCTGGATACCATTTTGAGCCGCTTACATCCTCTGCCTTTAGCCATAATGTGATTTATACATTCACGCTGACTCCATACATGCTAGTTGGCAATGGATTGAAATGAAACCTGCTGAGGAGAATCCGTTGACAGTAGGAACTCAGGAAGATAAACAGGCTTAGGAAAAATAGATCCTGATCTTGTTCATGCTTTTTCCTTATTTTAACTCTTGGAGAAGTCAAATCTTGGCTTCTGAGCACTTACTGCGGGTCTTAAACAAGGACGGAGGGAAAAAAAAGGGGACATATGGAATTATGTTTTCTTTCTCTGGAACTGGGGTAGGGAGTGGGAAAAAGAAGGTTAGAGATGATTAAAATAAAATGGACACAGCAGAGTTTGGGGGAATTAAAGCAATTAAACTTTTATACATTTCTTGCAAGAATTCTTCCAAAGCATAATTCTAAACTTAAAGTGTGTCAGTACTGCTAAATCTTTAGTTGGCATTTCTGCTACAGAAACTGCTAGTTGACCTCCAGTATCCATTCTGATGGCAACTTAGTAGCCCAATGTGTTCATTCCATGGTGCCGAATTAGGAGTTCAATGATAAACAAAACAGCCAGCTCTTGTGGAATTTACAAGTGAGTGGAATATTTTATAATCAGATGATAACCTCCCAAGACTTCTAAGAATGCTGTGGTATCCATGTATTCACATAAGCATCCTCTAAAACATGGCAGTCGTTTTAATAGGAGGAACATCTGGGAAGTGGTGTGTTCAGTCTGAAAAATAAAAAATAAAAGAACAAGACATTAGAGAATTTGAAGCTTAACATTTTCAGTCAAAGAAATTCCTGAATACTCGGGCATAATGCCTAGCTTTATTTCAAAGCCTATCTTTATCTCATTGCACCTCATTATTTTCTTATGTCATAAATTTTTTTTTAAGAGATGGGGTCTTGCTATGTTGCCCAGATTGATCTTGAATTTATGGGCTCAAGCGATCCTCCTGCCTCGGCCTCCCAAAGACTTGAGATTACAGGCGTGATTTGCCATGGCTGGTCCACGCTGGCACATTTTTAAAAAGGATTTGAGGTGACATAAAATACAGAATTATAACAAGGTAAACACATACGTGTAAATAACCACAAAAAAGGTGCTTTACCAATTGAATTGGGGGAAAATCAGGACTGATATAATGTCATATTAGAATAAAGTTATAGTAAACTTCGCAAAGTTAGAACCTCAAATGCGAGGTATTGTAAGCAGTGCATTCCCACAGAAGGTATATTTGCCAGTAACAGGTCACAAATTTGGACCTGCTCTGACTTTCTGACAGGAAAGGATTGGCCCACGATTCACAGCACAAATACAATATGGCAGACTTATCTAGATATTTCCCTGTAAAGATAAAGGATGTGGCTTCTGGGCAGCCTGGCTCCAGGTGCTCTGGCTGCTCTCATTACTGCTCTTCATGCCCATGACCCGGGAGTGATTGGTTACAGCTCTCCAGGTGATTCCAGTTGTCCTGGCTACACCAACTGTTATCGTCTTCTTCTACTCAAGGCATTTCCTTTCCTCTGCCTGTTGTTCCTGACCTTCTGCTTATACCTTGGTTTTTACAAGACCACCCATTCCAAGGGTCTTGAAGACCTCTTCTTTGGCCTTCACCTCATGTCACCCATCTTGACTTGTAAGTGTTGGTTTGTTGTTCAATGTTGACATCACCCATGGGTCATGGAATGAAAGTTTTTCCTCCTAGGCTAAATTCTAAAATGAGGCCAGAAACAAATGGTCTCATTCTCCTAGTCCCTTTACTGATGAACTTTCATAACTTGATTTTTTTTTTCAGCCATGACATATTTTTCTTTGTGGTATCTTGGCTCAAGATCCCCGAAGATTCATTCAGAAGCCAACTTAGATGTGGGAAGGACTGGTTTCCCCTAAAGCTCCACCAAGGCTATCAAATCAAACTTTAGGGACTTGACCTTCCTTGGGACAGGGACTATGGCCACTGTTCTTTTAAAAATTCAGAATGCTTAGGGGTCTTAGTCCTAGAGTTTGCACTATCACCACCAATGATTTCAATTACTTTCTCTCTTAGGAGGCTCGTTAAACCCACATCTCAGTAAAATGATAGCTGGCCCCATCTATGTGCCTAGCCAGGTAGGCCAGGACATATCCAAATTCAACCAACTAGGCAGTCAATAAATATTTTTTGAGCACTGCTCCAGGAAAAGGGAAAATAACTATAAATGGACCCACTATCTTCTTTTAGAGATAATAACTTTTAGAGTAACACTTCCAGTGGACAAGCAGATTAGATTCTCTCTGGGACTTTCTCTAGCTCTAGAAGTTCAGGGTGGAAAACCATTCCACCTTTCCTTTAGTCTCTGATTTAGGCAAATTTACCATATTGATTGTAATTAGACAGGGGTATGTACTATCTTTTAAGATACGGTGGAAAATATATCATCACTTCATCATAGTAGAATTTTCCATGGCTTGTTAATTCTCGTTGGCAGTACATTTTCTGTCCACTTATATCCTTTCTTATTCTTGATGTCTGTTTTTTTTTTAATAGTCTGACTGGGTAAATGAGGATGACAACTCAATATACTTTACAGAGAATGATGGTTAAGCATATGTAGTCAGGATAAGAATCTCATCCCTGAGAGTCAAGCATGGTGGCTCATGCCTGTAGTTCCAGCTACTCGGGAGACAGAGATAGGAGGATCACTTGTGCTCGGGAGTTGAGGCTAGCTATATCACACCACTGCACTCCAGGCTGGGCAACGGTGCAATATCCCATCTCTACAAACAAAAAAGAATCATGACACCTTGAACAATTTATGCATCCTTTCTAAGACTTAGTTTCCTTATGTATACCGTGGATGAAAATAATTATACCTCCTTCCCTCATGAGATAAAAGTAGTCAATAAATGATCTCTATTATTATTACTTAATAGTAACCATAGCATTGTAAAGTTAAAAAGGATCTTAGAAATCATATATATATATATATAATTATTATTATTATATATTTTTTAGTTGGGGTGTCATTTTGTTGCCCAGGCTGGAGTGCAATGGCACAATCAGGACTCACTGCAGCCTTGATCTCTTAGACCCAGGCTGTCCTCCCACCTCAGCATCTCAAGTAGCTAGGACTCCAGGCTCACGCCCCCAAGCCAAGCTAATTTTTTTTTTTTTTTGGGTAGAAACAGCGTCTCACTGTGTTGCCCAGGCTGGTCTTGAACTCCTGGGTTCAAGTGATCCTCTCATCTTGACCTCCCAAAGTGCTGGGATTACAGGTGAGAGCTGCTGTGCCCAGCCAAAATCATCTATTTATAAGTAGTTAATATAATCCTTTGATATAATTGTTTCCAAGTTAAACAAAAGGTTTCCAATTGCACTTTGCATCTTGATCTGATTGTACAAATTGCCTTGAGTGTTTCAGGTTGAGGAATACAGGAGACTTAAGTAGGTTAAAAAATAAGCTTGGATTTGTCACCTATGAAAAAAATGTTTCCTGACAAGGCTCTAATGAAAGTAAAAATAGCTCTAAAAGAATCATTTACACCAAGCTGATTCATATCCTAGTTAAAAGTGATCACAATGTTTATGCTAGTCATTAATCTGGTTTCTATTGCAGACAGAAAATGGCTTAAATAAAGACTATTCTACATCTCCTTCTCATTTGGCATTGCATAGCACATTACAAGACTGTGCAGGAGGACTTCTAGAGAAACAGTAGGCTGTCATGTAACTCACGTAAGGAGCTTAGCAGAGGGTCCTTAAGAGCTCATGTCGGAGACACCAGAGACTTAGGGCTTGGCTATAGAATATAGTCGAGGTTACAAAGCCATTTATCTGGAAAACACGCATGCTAAGGGGTCCATGAAGTTTGGTCTGTTTCAGAGTTTATTCAACAATGGCATATGCCATCTCAAGACTATTTTTATTGGGTTAGATATAGGTATATTGGGTCATGACCATGGATCATCTCAAAGGATCATCTAGCACTTGGACCTTCCTGGAAAAACACTTTCAATAAAGATACTTCAAATAATCTAGTGAAAGTCAATGTCCATATTCTATCCAAGATTCTATTATGAAAACAAACCTACTGGAATTATAGAATCAGAAGGACTTCAGTTTTCCTATGTCTGCAGCACCCCTAAAAGTTCAAACATGCTCAGTGATCAGAAAGCTGTTTCATCATTACTCAGTTCATTTAAAGGAAGATTCTTATATTGAGTTGAAACTTGCTTTCCTCTGACTTCTGTACACTGTTATTCTATTTTGGAGGTGGGGTAGAGGGAGGTAAATAACTTCTATGATGTTTGATAAAAGAACATATCGGGCTGGGCTCAGTGGCTCAACCTGTAATCCCAGCACTTTGGGAGGCTGAAGTGAGTGGAAATCCTGAACCCGTGGGTTTGAGACCAGCCTGGGCGACTGGGTGAGACCTCGACTCTACAATAAACAAAAAATTAGTCAGGTGTGGTAGTGCACGCCTGTAGTTCCCACTACTCAGAAGGTTGAGGCGGAAGGATCACTGGAGCCCAGCAGGTCGTCGCTGGGGTGGCCGTGAGCCTGGGTGTCAGACTGAGATACCAATTCAAAAAATAATAATAAAAAAGAACATACTGTGCTTAAAAACCTCTTACTATTCACATTCTCCTTTCTCTTCATAACCTACTTGGCATCTCCTGAAAGAACTTTGAAAGTTGGGACAGGAGACACAATATACATTATACAAAGTTTGGGACTTATGACCATTTTCTTTCTGCATGGGTTTTTTTTCGTTTGTTTTAAAGTTTTTTACATTGTAGTAATACATATAGCGTAAAATTTACCAACTTAACCATCTTTAACTATATAGTTCAGTGGTATTAAAAGCATTTATATTATTATACAACCACTATCATCATCCATCTTCTTAGTGCTTTTCATCTTGCAAAACTGAAATCTGTACCCATTAAACAATAACTCTCTATGCCCTCCTGTTCCCTAGCCCCTGCCAACCACCATTCTATTTTCTGTCTCTATGAGTTTGACTACTTTCTGTAAGTGGAATCTTATCTTAGAGTATTTGTCTTTTTGTGTCTAGCTTATTTCACTTAGCATCACGTCCTCAAGGTTTATCCACGTTGTAGCATGCATTCAAATTTTCTTTCTTTTAAGGCTCAATAACATTTCATTGTATGTATACACCACCCTTTACTTCCGCATTTTAAAAAATTGTTCTTTCATACCAGAAAAGAAAGGCTGATAGAACTCAAGGACTAAGTCGAGCTTTAAGAAATGATCTTCAGTGTCATACAAAAGAGAGGGAGAAAAAAAGCATTATAAAAATGGCAATGACGTACCGGTGCATAGTCACTGAAGTTGTTGAAATTTAAAAATACTGACATCACCAAGTGTTTTCAAAGATGTAGAGCAATGGGAACTCTCAAATATTGTTGGTGGCGATGTAATTTGGGAAAACCAGTTTGGAAAACTGTTAAACAGTATCTCCTAATGCTGAACGTAAAACCTGCAATTCAACAATTCTACTTCTAGGTATATACCTAACAGAAACTTGTACATGTGTGTACGAAAATCATATGTGTATGTGCATATGATATATTATATGTTATATATATCATATGTATATATGTATATGTGTCATAGCAGCACCATTCATGAGAACCCTAGACTGGAAATTGCAAAAATGCCTAACAATAGAATGGGTAAATTAATTTTTTATATATTTACACAATGGAATAATTTATGGCAATGAAAATTAACAAACGATTATTACGTGCAATAGCATAAATGAATCTTGCAGATATGATATTGAGCGAAATAATCCAGGTACAAAATAGCACATGCTGCATAATTTCATCTCCATGCATAATTTCAGCCCATGAAGGTCCAACACTGGCAAAACTTGCTCTGGGTGCAAGTTATGTGGGTGTGTTTGTGTTTTGGAAATTCATTGAGTTGTGTGCATAAGATATGCATGTATGTTTTTGAAGAGAAAGACAGGAATTGTAAATATCACGTGTGGTATATGAATGTGTTCATGGAACATATGTAATTTTGTGCCTATTATGAGAGTGGTGGAATCTTTTTTTTTTTTTTTTTGAGTTGGAGTCTCACTCCATCGCCCAGGCTGGAGTGCAGTGGCATGCTCAAGACCACCCCAGTGTCGACCTGCTGGGCTTTGGTGATTCTTCCGCCTCAGCCTTCCAAGTAGCCGGAACTACAGGCATGCGCTACCATGCCTGGCTAATTTTTGTAGAGACAAAGTCTCACCAAGTTGCCCGAGCAGGTCTTGAACCCATGGATTCAGATAATCCACTCGCCTCAGCCTCCCAAAGTGCTGGGATGACAGGCTGAGCCACTGAGCCCGGCCAGAATCTTTGAATGGGTATCTATTTGTGCTTTCATTTGTACGCTATTATTTATGCAACAGAGAATTAAAATTCACAAGAAGCAATTTCATATATTTGTCTCCAGAGAATCCACATTTTCCAAGGAGACAGCTTAAATAGTAAAATAGATAAGAATCAAGCTAGGGTGAGTGGACTAGAACAGAATATAATGAAATACATAATCATATACATTAAAAATACAACATTATTATGCTTACTTATTCATTGAACTACTGAAAGCAAAGCTGCCTATCCAAGAAGCATGGGACTTTAATTAAGGAATGGTCCTTTACGTTTACAGACTCGAGTTCCTTTGTTTTATGAATAAGGAACAATTAAAGTCACAGTGTCACACAGTTCCATGACAGCAGAATGAAGAGAAAGAATTCAAGTTTCCTGATGCTTATTCCAGGACACTTCTTTAAGATCAGCTGCTGGTTGATCTGCAAAGCTGTGACAGAGCCCAGGACCAAGTAGAGAGAAATCTCACTCAGAAGATGGTTTGAAAAAGTTAGCAATTATCCACTCCTTCCTGAAGTCACATCCCTTTGCAGTATGACTTTGCAATTTCTTGTAAGAGAGGAAGTATCATTTTGACCATTTGAAGCTGAGTTTGGTCATGTGACTTGCTTTGACCAGTAGGATGAAGCAGAAATCACACTCTGCCCGTTGTGAGTCTAGGCCTTCAGAAGTTTGGGCAATTCAGCTTTGTCTCTTGGAAGCCTGCCAGCTACCAGGACAACAAACTCAGGTCAGCCTTTTGGAAGATGAGAGCCCATATGAAGCAGAGATGAGCTGTTCTAGCTCCCAGCAGATTCAGCAGCTAATCATAGATGCATGAGTGGGCCCCCCCTATACTAGAACTTTCCAGCCCACCCAGTCCAGATTGTTGACCCACAGAATTGTGGATTAAATAAATAAATGTCTGTGTCGACTGGGCATCATGGCTCAAGCCTTAATCCCAGCACTTTGGGAGGCTGAGGCAGGAGGATTGCTTGAGCCCAGGAGTTTGAGATCAGCCCAGGCAACACAGAGAGAATATGTCTCTACAAAAATACAATACAATAAAAATCAGCCAAGCATGGTGACACGTACCTGTAGTCCCAACTACTCAGGAGGCTGAGGCGAAAGGATCATTTGAGCCCGGGAGTTCAAGACTGCAGTAAGCTGTGATCGTGCCACTGTACTCCAGCCTGGGTGACAGGATTAGACCAAAACTTAAACAAAAAAAAAAAAGCTGTGTTTTAAGTCACCAAATTTTAGGGTGTTTTGTTTCACAGCAGAAGTGAATGGATATCGTGCCAACATTTTAAGCCAGTTCCATTCGTCAGTGGCATTGCAAATTGGTGTTCTTTGTCTGTCATTTTAAAAGAGAAGAAAAACTTCTTCACATGAAAGATACAGATTGTAAGGAGGCAAAGGAAAATCAGCATTTAAGGTGTCTTTTCAGATAAGGCCTGGACACGTGCCTCCTTCTAGGGTAAGACTTCCTGGGGACATTTGACATTATTTAGCATCTGATGTCCACTAAATTCTGTTATCTTTCTCACTCGAGACTAACAAATTCAAGTACTGTACATTACCACCACTTTCCCTTTCTTCCTTATCACCACTCAGGGATGACATAGATCTGTCCCCTTCAGAACTGTTTTTATTAGAGTTGTTATTCATTGTAAAGGAGTATTACTCATTGAAGTTAGAAGTTTAGCATCCTGCCCTCAGATGCATTTGCTGGCTTGGCAAATGCCTTGCAGAAATGTTCCTGCTCCTGTAGACAACAAAATTGAGTTAAGGTGTATTTCTTTCAAGAGAAACAGGCATTCATTCTGACCTTTTCCTGCGATTCTGCCCACTCCTAGAGCACTGTGTGTGCTCTGATGGTGACCATGGCCCTGAGCCAGAGGGAGGGAAGTCTCACCATATTGTTGTCAGAGTAGATAAGCAGTGGGGCACATGAAAGGGAAGTGCTCCAGGATTTGTAGGCGGCTTAGGCTCAAAGATGCTCTCTTCTTACCCAGCTAACGGGGACTAATGGAAGCAATAAAACCCACACTCATTAGTGAATCTCAGGCTCCCAGCACCCTGGCAGGAGGGTGGCTGAGTAACCAGCCAACTCTAGTGGCTTCTACTTCCTCCTTTAAAGCACACATGTGTACATGCACACACACACACACTCATACACACACAATACTGTCTCATCTAGAAGATGTGACAACTTTCAGGAGGAGGATTGTTGCTATACAAGATTAATGAAATGGGGTTACAGTGGCTTCGGTCCCAAAACTTTATTGTTTGTTAGCTTTTTTCATTTTCATGGCTGCTTTATGCTTTTATTTCCACTGACAAACTCTGATGGAGCACCGATTGTGTACAAGGTAATGTACTAGTACTGCCATGAGGGCGTGAAGGGGGACTATAAACTGCCTGCAAGTTGGCAAAAAGTCTATTAAATAGGAGAGTGTGAACAAATTAATTATAGAAACCACTATTCAAAGAAGAAATGCCATGGCAGATCGGAGCGTTCCTTTTCATGGGAAATTCTTATTCTGCGGATCTATGAACTTTTCGTTCTCTTCCTAATTACAATCACTTTTCTCCTTTCTTATTGGGGGGAAACTTCATTCCCTGCCAGTTAAGTCTGTCACACCAGAGATGACCATCAGGAGACAGGGCTCTGTTGGATTAGGTGGGAGCCAGGGTCAAAAAGGAGTGATTAGAATAAGTGGGTGAATGCAAACACTGCCTGGAAGACACTCTTTAGGGAGGAAACCAGAGAGACAGAACTGGTCCTCTAATAAATGCAGTGGTTCCTTCTCATCCACAGTTTTACCTTCTATGGTTTCGGTTACCTGCAGTCAACCACAGCATGCAAATGTTGAATGGAAAATTCTCAAAATGAAGAAGTCATAGGTTTTAAGGTGTACACCTCTCAGAGTAGCCTGATGAAATACCAAGCTGTCCCGCTCCATCCTACCTGGGACACGAATCATTCCATTTTCCAGCAGATCCATGCTACCTGGCAATCAGTCACTTAGTAGACATCTTGGTGATCAGATCGGCTGTTGCAGTATCACGAACTTGTGTTCAAGTCACCCTTATTTTACTTCATAGTGGCCCCAAAGTGCAAGAGTGGTGATGTTGACAATTGGGTTATGCCAAAGAGAAGCCATAAGATGCTTCTTCGAAATGAAAAAGTGAAAGTTTTGAACTTATTAAGGAAAGAAAAAAATTGTATGCTGAGGTGGCTAAGATCTATGGTAAGAACAAATCTTCTGTCAGTGAAATTGTGAAGAAGGAAAAACAAAATTCATGCTAGTTGTGTTGTCACACCTCAAACTGCAAAAGTTACAGCCACAGAGTGTGATAAGTGCTTAATTAAGATGGAAAAGGCATTACATTTGTGGGTGGAAGACATGAACAGAAAATGTTTTTCAACTGATGGCAGCGTGTTGTGCCAGAAAGCGCTGAACCTGTACGAAGACTTCAGCAAAGGATCCCCTGAAATGAGTGACATCAAGTCGTTTACTGCAAGCCAGGGATGCTTACACAGATTCTGAAATAGGTTTGGACTGGAAAATGTTAAAATCCCTGAAGACACTGCTGTCTGCTGGAGAAGCTGCTGTCACATTTTTGGAAGAGTTGAAGAAGTTGATTAAGGAGAAAGGATATCCTCTAAAGCAAGTCTTTGTGATAAAATGGAGCTTTTCTGGAAGAATATGTTTAATAGAACCTACATTCATAAAAGTGCAGAGGAGGCAGCAGGGAATAAAACATGGAAGGATAGCCGTACTCTGGTGCTATGTGGCATGGCCATATGATAAAGCCAGGTGCAATATACAGAGTGAAGAACCCATGAGCTCTCAAAAAATAAAACCAAAAATTATCTGTGCGTGTTCTGGCAACACGATCAAAAGAATGGTGGCAGCCATCTTGGTTATGAAGTGATTCCACTGTTCCTTCATCCTAGAAGTGAAAAAATACCTGGAAATAGAAGAGTTGGAATGTCAAGTTCTATTTCTAATAGACAATGCACCTAGCCATCCTGAATCTGTTTGCTATAAAATGAAAATGTCAACTTGTTACCTCCAAATACAACCTCATTGCTTCAGCTCCTTGACAAGGGCATCACCTTGTTTGTCAAGGCCACATACACTTGTCTGGTATTTGATTGCATTTGATTAGCAACTGACATCTTGATCTGGACACAACACAGTGTGGAAATCATACACTATTGCTGATGCAGTGATATTCATCAAAGCTGCCATGGATGAATTAAAACCAGAAGCTGTAAATGCTTGCTGGAAGAAGTTATGGAGTGAAGTTGTGAATGACTTTAAAGGCTTCCTAGATATTGATGGAGAAGTTAGGAAAATCATTCATACAGCAAGACAGGCTGGTGAAGGAGGATTTGCTGACATGCTTAATGAAGAAGTGGAAGAATGTTGAGAAGTGTTAACAAGTGAGGAATTAGAAGAACTTTTCAAGTCATCTGCAGAGGAAGAGGAAGATGAAGAAGAAGAAAGTAAAGCAGAACCAGCAAGGTGGACATTACTGAAACTAGCTGAAGTGTTTCAAATTGCGCAGACATTAAAGGATAAGATTATAATTCTCAGATGGAATGTAGCAATAGTCGCCTGTATGGTGACCAAATGACTATAACCTCTACAGCAACACTTTGATTAGTTAAAGAGAGAAAATAACTTCTGATTACAATGTCCTTTTAAAAAAGTTTTCAGAAAAAAAAAAATTCAACGATTGGGGATCCCCAACTGTCAATATCATCTGCTACTGACATTCAGCCATGAACATCATCATGGCTCAATGATCCACGATCACTGGAAGCAGGTGACGCTCCTCTGACATGATGTCAGGTCAGCAGTACCCTGATGCTGCATCACATTGCCATGTCATTTACCTCCCTTCACCTCATCTCACATCATCACAAGAACAAGGGTGAGTATAATGAGACATTTTGAGAAAGAGAAAAACCACATTTGCATAATTTTTATTCGTGTATTGTTATAATTGTTTCATTTTATGGTTAGTTTTGTTGTTAACCTCTTACTGTGCCTAAAAGTTCAATTAAATTGAATTTTATCATAGATACATATGTATAGGGAAAAAAAAAGTATATGGGGTTTGGTACTATCTGCAGTTTCAGGCATCCACTGGGAGTCTTGGAACTTGTTGGCCTAAAGGAAGAAACTGAGGCATGAAATATAATTTTAAAGAGATTACCGAAGTCAAAATGAGGATAGCTGCTGAGAAACACGTCCAAGTTGCCTTGGGAAGTGCTTCGTTTGGCCTTAGTTACAAGCAAGTTTTTAAAGGCAAAAGGGAGCAAAGAGTGGGCTGATAGAAAGTTATCTAACAGGAATTCTTATTGGTTTTCAGAAACAACATTGATTAGCTATTGGCTGTCCATTTTTGAACTACGGGGTGTCCAGTGAATGACACTGCTTGTTAACTTTATGGCTACTTGGCATCCCTCGGTCTAGATTAGAGCCTACATGGCAAATGACTTCAAGAGGTAATTACTTAACTCAAGGAGGGAGTGAGGTGTGATTGCTGTCACATTTCAATGCCTCTCTGGGTCTGATAGTTTACAGGGGCTCACATTCCCCAGATAAAAAATTTTCTTCCTCACTACTGTATTCTGGATAGACAAACTTCAACTTTCTCTTTGTCTCTAAGTTTGTCTTTTCTGCTTTTCCCTTCTCATTCATGATTCTTGAGTTACTTCTTTCTCCTTTACACTAACGAGATCACACCTGGGCTCATCTTCAGATGGTATGATGGTCTTGGGACTTGCAATCATCTTCTCGTTTGCCAAATAATTGCAGATTGTTCCGTGAGAAAGCTCTGGGACTTACTCAACCCCATGTAGATCAGGGTGAATTAGAATAAGACTAATTTTAACATCTCTCTCTTTTTTTCTCTATCCCCAAAGGTTTTGTTTTTCTGGTGATCCGTTGAAGCTGTTATAAGGACACTGGATGGAGAAGAGGTCACAGAAGCTCTAGTGAGCTTCCTCAGAACTGGGGAGGACATGAGAAATGTGGTTGCTGGCATCCGTCTCCCGTACAGTGCTTCTGGGAGGAGGGAGAATCTCAGAGGGGAATGGTCGGCTTGACCCCATTTGCAGAGGGTTCCAGGATTGGCAGAGATCTCTGTGACACCGTTTTCCCAGCAGCATTGAAGTGACAAGTCTTCCTTGACCATTCCAGTGGAACTATTTGCCCTTGGTCAGTGGTAAATGACGCCTTCCAGAGTTGTTTGCCATAGCAGCCCTAGTAGGGACCGACTGGACAATGAATGCATCCGGGGAAACCGATGCAGAACACAGCAGTGACCTAATACTCCAGACTGCCTCAGACCCCTGACACCTCCTCAGAGGTCCTGGGGTGATACTGGAGGGGGTGGTGGTGAGTGCTAATAAAAATGGATGATTTCTCCACTAGATTTATCAAAGTAAAAAAGATGTGATATGTATTTAAGTTTTTTAATAGAACAAAATTCACAATGACTATTTATTTTACTTAGTCGGACGTCCAAATGATTGATTTGTTTTCATTTTTGGAGTTGATTCAGAGCAGATACCTATCAGCTAATGGCTGATTCAGAGTCACCGCATCCTTTTTCATAGCCACAAAAAGAAACACTGAACTATTCACTGAAATATTCACTGAAAACGAGGTTACAAGAAAGCAAAAACACAGATAAAAATTAAATGGCAGCATTTCCAGAACTAGATCCACATTCCTTTCAGAAATTTTTTTTCTGTGGTTACAAATTAAAAAACAACTTGCTGGAGCTCAGCATAAAAACTGTGTTTTCCTTCTTTCTTTCTTTTTGATTGGAAAATATAGTTTATTTAGAAAGCAAGGAGAGAAAGAGAGAGGAGATTCACCTCCCCAAGCTAGGGGAGGGGACCAAAGCTTCGGAAAACATGGCCCAGCCACATGGCTGGGCTAGGGCTTAGCAAAAGCATGGCCAAATAATATATTTTCTAAGCATGCAAGGGTGTACTATAGCTTAGGGTAGGTGTAAGTAGTAACAACAGCACCAGCAAAAGCAATGGCTGCACAAAGCAGTAGATTTACCACGCAACGTGGAGTTGTGACTTCCTTTTGTAATTAATCTATATGCTATCTGTTCAGCAACTTTCTCCACTTATTTTTGACTATTTCATCTTCCTAATGGGCCATACCAATAATATCCTATGCAATCATTTTTAAAATTTTGTTAAGCTCTCAACCTAGTTATTACAGGATATGGGACTGACTCTTAGCTACCTCCTCGCTAGTTGTGCCATTGCAAACTTCCAGGTCCACCTGGACTAGTACACACTTCTCCAGCTACCATGGGGGGAAGAGATTTCTGCAAATAGATGTCGCCTGCCCTGGAGACTGCCCTTCAAGTCAACAATGAAAACCAGTGTTGGTGATCCCTATGTTTTGATGGGGGAGGGGAGACACAAGAGACACACCGCCATGCAGAAGGGGCCCGAGGGGCTTAGGGGTGGGCAGGAACTGGATCTTACAGGTTCTTCTATAGCCAGTGTTCACTGTCTTGTCACTGTCTCCATTTGGGACAGATAATTTTTTGAGTAGGGGGCTCGTGTATACATCATAAGATTTTTTTTTTAAAACAGCATTTCTGGGCTTGTCTGTGCATCATAGGATTTTTTTTTAAAACAGCATGTCTGGCCTCTATCCATCAGATTCCCATAAGCAGCTCCCCACTCCAGTTATTTCAGCCAAAAAACATCTCTAGTCATTGCCTGCAGGGCAAAACGAACCCCACTAGAGAACCTACTGCAACACCCTTCAAACCCAATATTGGTGGGGAGCTGTGTTGCAAGCCCTCATAAAGTGACACATTTTTGGAAAACCCTGTAAGTTCAGTTTTTTTATGAACTAGACTAAGTTTTTGTTTATCCCTCTAAGAAAAGTGTTAGTAGCTACCAACATAGATGTTTCTTGAAGGGGTGAAACAATGGAAATGGAAATGAGATGTGTGCATGAGACACCTTTTCCCTACTCCAGTCTGTAGTGAGCTTCCAGGGATGGGGACCAGTCATGGTCATGATGATGAGTAAGTGCAGGACTTTGATTGCTCTCGCTCTAATTCTGAGGATTTGTCAAGATCTGGTCCAACAGTCACCCTCAATGTTTTCCCATGGAGCCGTCATGCAAGTTACAGAAGAAATAAGAGCGTTTGAGTAAAAAGTTGTGGTTCTACAACCCGATCAATTCTTGGTTTGATGTGGTCAACTAGAATGGAGAACTTTTTCATTTTTTCACCTACCTTTTTCACAACCGACAGAAGAACACCATATCTCATACGAGTAATGTATCTTACTGATCATTTCAACTGAGGGTATTTTACAGAAAGAATATGAGAAGGGATCCCCTCAAAAAACCAGAATTATCTCTTCTGAGGGTGGGCCCTTGTATATGTTTGGAATTTGTTCCTCCAGATCAAACAGTCAACCAGTTTTTATCTGGAAGTTTTGAAAAGGTTGGGTCATAGTTGCAGAAGAAACATCCCAAGTTGTGGCAAGTAAGTGACTGGTTTTTCCACCTGACAATGCACTTGCTTGCCCACACCGTGCTGAGTGTTCAGCAGTTTTTGACCAAAAACAGTCAACCTTATGCCCCACCCTCTCTATTCACCTGATCTTGCCCTGAGAGACTTGTTTTTGTTTCTCCGGATGAAAAAAAACCTCGAAAGGAAGTGTTTTACCAATGTGGAAGAGGTGATATCAAAAATGGCAGAAGCACCAAAAAGCATCAAAATCAATGAGTTCAAAAACTGTCTTGAACAATGGAAAAAGCGTCTCAGTAGGTGTATTGCATCAAACGAAGAGTACTTTGAAGGTGACTGAAGTTTAAACATGTAAGAATAAATACACAGTATTTATAAATAAATTCTGTTTGGGGGAAGTTCCCCTCTCATATTTAATAACTAGCCATGTAGGAGCTAAGCTGAATTGGAGTGCTGCCTCTGGAACTGGCATTCTTAACCATGATGCCATTTTTTCCTTTCTACCAGTTTCTGAACTGCAATGGGATAAGGAGATAGAATAGTTAAGACACAGGCAGTGGCAAGGGGAAAGAGGTCTCTCCTAGGACGCCTGGAATTTCTGTAGGCCTCTGAAGCTAGGTCTGTTTCTCAGAGTGAAGGCCCAGGTAGGCTGACAGGACCATTTAGGTGTAAAGTTGATCTTTGTCCTATCTCAGACGGAGTCTTACAGCTCCGGAAACAGTATGGAGGCTACAGAACCGCCTGAGGGAAAGGGTTCATAAAAATGATATTTTTACTAAGCACCAGAAAGAACATTTTGTCTTTAAAAATGCAGAGACACTACAGCAAGTATCACAAATTCATTCTGGTGATGCAACCAACAACACTTAATTATCAGCTCCACAAGCAAATTAGGTGAGAAAATTACTTGTCTTTTTATATTTATTTTATTTCTAAAAGAATTCAAGGAAGATCAGGATTTAACTAGCCCAGCTTATTATTCATAGACTGTTTCTCTCCTTTATCTGTTTTATTTTTTCTTTCTCTCTCTCTTTTCTTTAGCCACTCGTATGCCTATTCTTTTGTTTTGCTGTTTGTATGGATATCCAGTAGGAATTTGGGCACCATTCCCTAAGGAATCCACTGCATATGTCAGAAAGCTGAGGTGGAGGCCGCCTGTGACAGGGTTAAGTAGCAGGAGTACATTCCTGAGTGGCTCTACCTGAATGCCTCTATTTACAGCGTATGAAGCTAAGTTTCCTAAGAAGACTTTGAGGCTGAGCGTGGTGGCTCACGCCTGTAATCCCAGCACTTTGGGAGGCCGAAGCAGGAAGACAGCTTGAGCCCAGAAGTTCAAGGCCAGCCTGGGCAACATAGCAAGACTCCATCTCTATTTTTAAAAATTAAACAAAACAATAGAAGACTTCAAGCTACCTTTGCCCAGACTGTTTACTAGAGGCGGCTTTTGGATGCTGTCTGTGTAGTTGCTGATGTCAACTCATAGTCTGCGAAGTGTCCCTAGCTTCACCCTTCCTCCTTCTGGTGAGATATTGTTTTGAGGTTGCAGAGCTCTGTGACCTTAGAAAGCCCACAGAATGAACTCTGCCCACGGAGATAGGTAGGGTCAAGGACCCTCCACTGCCCCAAAAAGCCATACCCTCCTCCACTTTCTCACATGCCACTTGACTCTATTCCAAAGGGATCTTTCTGAGATGCTTCTAGAAGGGAAGCTGTGGCTTCTTCCTTAATATTTTCTGAAAGCAATGAAGTTTTAGCTATTTTTACTACCTATGGTCCAGTTATGGACCAAAGCTTGGTTTTTTTCTTCTAAGTCATCTATGTTGTCAACCTCCATGTTATGAGTCTGCTCAGTGTGTGGCGATAATGAGAAGGGAAGGAATCTGGCTCGAGGCATTTGGGCCCATAGAAAACAGCAGACGGGCCCAGCTGTAAGTCACTGCAAGTCCTACCAGAAGTTATGATCGCAGCCATTTTGGTTCTCCAGTTCCCAAAACTAGACAACTAGGGTTTCTAGAGTTTGTCTAGCCTGGTGTCTTCCAAATCAAAAGCCAGACACGAGCAGGAAACACAGACAGGTGAAGTAGCCAGGAGGGGACTGTGTGAACCTTGACTGCAGGGGGAGCTGCCCTCTGCTCTGCCAGACTTCTCAAGTGGAAATATGGACCCAGCTTGCCAGATCCTTCCAAAAAACTTTAGGAATCTGGATTTTTTTTTTTTTTTGAGTTGGAGTCTCACTCTGTTGCCCAGGCTGGAGTATAGTGGCATACTCATGGCCACCGCAGTCTTGATCTGCTGGGTTCAGACTATCCTTCCGCCTCAGCCTTCCAAGTAGCTGGAACCACAGGCGCGTGCTACCACGGCCGGCTTATTTTTGGATTTATTGTAGAGACAAGATCTGGGCAACTTGGGTGAGATCTCATCTCTCCAATAAATCAAAAAATTAACCAGGCATGGTGGCATGTGCCTGTGGTTTCAGTTACTTGGAATGCTGATGTGAAAGGACTGTCTGAGCCCAGTAGGCGGAGGCTGCAGTGGCCGTGAGCATGCCACTGCACTCCAGCCTGGGCGACAGAGTGAGACTCTGACTCAAAAAAAAATGAGACTCTAACTCAAAAAAAAAAATGTGCCGTTACCGGACCCTCATAGAGGGACCAGGTGAGGATAAGTTTGGTTAAGGAAAGTTTCCAGGTAGGTGAGTTTCAAGTTGGGACCGAGTGTTGGCACAGACAAGCACTGTGTTGTGTATTCTTAGCCTTTGAATAGGTCAGGTCAGGGCAATCTGTTTTTTCTTGAAACCCAGTTCACGGTGTCTCAGAAATGAGGGGTGGTGGTGGATGCCGTTTAGAATCACAGCTGGAGGTGCCCCTTGAAGGAGGCTTGTTCCCTAGTAGGGTGGATGAAAACCTATTGTTCAAAGAGATTCGACGACTAACCCAGGATCATATGGGCCAGGGCGCCCTGGTCCGCAGCACACTAGTCTTCCTGTTCAGCACAAAGATTCTTGCTACTGGGTCCCCACTTTCTCATACTGAGCCAAGGCCCAGTTTCCCCTCGAATTTACTTTGTTCTTCCATGAGCGTCAAACAGTTGACATTTATCATAAAGCGGCTGAACTATTCATCTGACAAACGTCCTCTGGGGGTAAGCTGAAGGCTTGGTATTTATGTTTGTGCTTTTATTTTTTCTCTTTAGTAACCCTTCCTTTGCCTCAATATTTTAAAATATGCCAGTAAAATAATCTACTTTGGTATAGACTGGTTCAGATCATGTAAAAGATTCATGTATGAAATAACTTATTTTTATTTTCACTAAAACTATACCACGTTACAGTATCTCAAACTTAGCACAGTTTTTCCAGGGTTGAAGTCTTAGGACATAGCTCTTAGGGGTCCCTCACCTTTTTTCTACATTGGTGAGTGTCTGTGCATGTATGTATTCACATCCCAGAAAACACAATGTCTTCAGTTAATAGCTCTTGATTTAGCAATTTGTACTTATGGGGACTAGACTATACGGGCAGCATATCTCTTCTCCTGGCAGGAGAGGTCGGGGCTCAAACATGATGCATAAAGATTTCTCATTGGCTCAAAAGGAAGGAATAAAGCCCATGGTCACTAGTATGTGACCATCTTCCCTCAGGGGCTGCAAGTGCCAGATGGCAGTTTTTCCATTGATCTAGTGTGTCCATAAGGTGTCTTGGTGATTCTAGAGAAATGACAGCTCTGAACCTTGAGTAAAATAAAGAACTGGGCTGTAAATAAATGCACTAGAAAACATCTATTCCATGTTGTGGAAGAAAAAGAATAAATGAAATAAGACCCATATCCTGAACAAAAGAATTCCACAGAAAATTCTAAAATTGAGATGATTTGTGCTGGGAAGGATTTGGTTTATTGTCTAAGGGTATGATGAGAAAAACTTCAGGGGATGTCTTTGTCTTTTCTGCTGGGAAATCTGAGTGGTGGCATAGAAGGGGGAGCCTTGTGGAACAATTTCTTGACAAATTGCTGGGATAAGGGAGTCAGTGCTTCCATCCAGGATATGTTTGTAAGGTGTAAGGCATTCAGGGCAACTGTATTTCTTTATGCCAGTTAGGCAGAAACCAGGGTTATGTTAAGGGGTAAATGATAGTAATTCGTTTGTGGGAAAGTGTGTAATAGTACAAAGGAGTTTTCATTTCGACTGAGCTTGCACTAAATTTTATTTTAAAGGCTGGATGTGATGGCTAACTCCTATAAATCCCAGTGCTTTGGGAGGCCAAGGTGGGAGAATCGCTTGAAGCCAGGGGTTTGAGACTAGCCTGGGCTACATAATGAGACCTCGTCTCTATAAAACAACAAAACAAAAAGATTAGCTGGACACGGTGGCGCACGCCTGTAGTCCCAGCTACTCAGGAGGCTGAGGCAGGAAGATGGTTTGATCCCAGGAGTTCGAGGTTACAGTGAACTAATGACTGCACCATTGCACTCCAGCCTGGACGATAGCGGCACCCTGTTGCCTAAAAAAAAAAAAAAATTATATTTGTGCTCAGCAACTGTTTTAAGTGATTATATTTTGAATAGAAACACATGCAATGCCTTTTAAATTCAGCTTTCCCTGCCTTAGGGAATTCTGTTTTAAGAAATGAAATTAGCCAGGCGCGGTAGCTCACTTCTGTCATCCCAGCATTTTGGGAGGCAGAGGCAAGAGGATTGCCTGAGTCCACAGGTTCGAGACCAGCCCGAGCAACATGACGAGACTTCGTTTCCACAATAAATCATAAAATTAGCCGGGTGTGGGGTGGTACACAACCGTAGTTCCAGCTACTTGAAAGGCTGAGGTAGAAGGATTGCCTGAACCCAGCAGGTCGAGGCTGCGGTAGCCGTGAGCATGCCACTGCACTCCAGCCTGGGTGACAGAGTGAGACTCCGTCTCAAAAAAGAAAAGAAAAGAAAAGAAAAGAAAAGAAATGGGATTGCTTGTGTTCTCATCTCCTGATGGCAGCTACCTACTTACAGGCACAATTCTAAGAAATAGTGGTCTCAAGAGGACTAGCCTTGAAAAAGAGCCTGAGTGATGGGATATACAAGGTCTGCCTTCCCTCTTGGCACAGTTTTTGATTCATTAAACATAAAGTGATGCTCTCCCTCCTTCAATAGGAGGTAAACTCTGTGAAGGCAGACATCTTCCTTGCTTTGTTTGCCGCTACACTGCAGGTGCCTAGACCGTTGCCTGACACGTAGCAGACAAGCACAGACAAGTGTTGCTTAAAGAAATGAATGACCAGGAACCAAGAGCAAGGAAGAATTTAAAATCTCTACTACTGAAAACCTCATCGTCATCATTTCCTCCTTATCTTTTTTGTTTGCTATTTGCTTACAAAGCTTCTCTCAGTGTTATATGAAGTGTTGCCCATTTTATATCGTGCTTTCTTAAGGCTAAGAGCATTATCTGTTTAGGTATGACCGTAAAGCGCTTGCCACCAGATAAAGCAATGTTTATGCATAATAAATTCCACTTGATGATAAAAATCAAACCCTAAGTAAAACAATACAATTACATTCTGAATTAAGAAAAAAAATGAGAAAAACCCTAGGAGCCGCCCACAGCAGTGTATTGCAACTTCTTGGCCTATTCCCATCAGCAGTGAGAGGTTTCCAAGGTAATTTGTTACAGAAAATAATTATAGCAAACGTTTATTAATTTTTACCCTGCCAAGGTGTATAGTGCTAAGGATCACCTGAGTAAATAATAGTATATAATTTTATTCAAACCGCTCAACAAGCCAAGAGTGGTGGCTCATGCCTATAATCTCAGCACTTTGGAAGGTGGAACCGAGAGGATTACCTGAGCGCAGGGGTTCGAGACCAGCCTGAGTAATTTGGCGAAACCTTGTCTTTACAACAAATAAAAAAAATTAGCTGGACATGGTGGTGCATGCCTGTGGTTCCAGCTACATGGAAGGCTGGGGAGGAAAGATTACCTGAGTTCAGCTGGTCGAGGCTGCTGTGGCCATGATATGACACTGCACTCCAGGTTGGACAACAGAATGAGACTCCGACTCAAAAACAAAACGAAAAACAAACAACCCCCTGCTTTAGAGATATAGAATTGTAAACTTTGAGACTTTAAGTTGTGTGCCCAAGGTCACCCAACTAGGAAGAGCTGGAGCAGAGATTAAGTTTCCACCAGTCACTCCAAAGTCCAATTCTAAACCCAGATGAGGCCAGAAGCAGTGCCTCATGCCTCTAATACCAGCACTTTGGGCGACTAAGGTGTGGAAGATCACTTGAGCCCAGGAGGTCGAGGCTGTGGTGATCCTGCCACTGCACTTAAGCCTGGGCAGTAGAGCGAGCCCTATCTCTATTAAAAAAAAGAAAAGAAAAGGAAAGAAAAAATTTAAAAAAACCCACAATGCTATATTTCTTTACTCATTGCTCTAAGTGGTTAAAATACTGAAGTCTGGCCAGGCTCAGTGGTTCAGCCTGTAATCCCAGCACTTTGGGAGGCTGAAGCGAGTGGATTGACTGAGCCTACGGGTTCAAGACCAGCCCGGGCAACTTGGAGAGGCCTCGTCTCTACAATAAATAAAAAATTACCTGGGCGTGGATGCACACGCCTGTAGTTCTAGCTCCTTGGAAGGCTGAAGCAGAAGGATTGCCTGAACCCAGTGGGTTGATGCTGAGGTGACCGTGAGCGTACCACTGCACTCCAGCCTGGGCGATGGAGTGAGACTCCAACTCAAAAAAAAAAAAAAAAATACTGAAGTCTATAAACAAGATGCTATTTTTAGAAATTAGAGTCAGGTTTTTTGCTAGAGTGTCTCTCTTAGTCACTTATACTTTTATTTGCTTTCTTGAATGGAAGGAAAAAGGCAAACTTACCCTTGGAGAATGGGATCTGTGTATGTCCATCTTCTGTGACTCTATGATTGGCAACTGCCACTGATATATACTGTCAAATGCTGTGGAATTAACCCCAGATGTGTGGGGTGCATTTTTAATGATCCTATGTCTTTTATTCCCTCTATAATCTGTTTCATCAAAATAAACGTGAATTTCAATCCCCAGAGGCTTAAATAAAACATGTGTACTGAATTCTCCATAAGAGGTAGAAAAATGAGAAATCTACCCTGCAACTTACAGCAAACATTTTAAAACATCTTCTTGCAATGGCCAACTTGAAGTTACCCTGACTTCAACAAACTCGTCCCATCCCTATCTTTCTCCCTCTTAAAGTCCTGTGGCTCTTCCAGACCTTTCTCATAGAAAATGGCTCCTCCTTGTTTGTTTTTTTTTTTTTTTGAGTTGGAGTCTCACTCTGTCGCCAGACTGGAGTGCAGTGGCCGCTCCCGGCCACCGCAGCCTCGGCCTGCTGGGCTCCGGCTATCCTTCCGCCTCAGCCTTCCAAGGAGCTGGAACTACAGGCGCGCGCTACCACGCCCGGCTGATTTTTGATTGATTGTAGAGATGAGGTCTCGCTGCCCAGGCGGGTCTTGAACCCATGGGTGCAGGCAATCCGCTCACCTCAGCCTCCCAAAGGCGCAGGATTACAGGCTGAGCAACCAAACCCAGCTTTTTTTTTTAAAGAAAATTAACCTATCGACTTTCCTTAGCATCCTCAGTTATGTATTGCTACTTAACTAGCACCCTAGTTCTGGTATAAGTTCAAGTGCAGTGACCACCACTTTACCAAGAATCTGGACAGCTCAGATGACTGTGAAGGGAAAGAAGCCGGGAATCATTCCACTTAAAAATGTCTATGCAATGAGGGTATTTTTTTCCCTCCAAATCTGGACTTTTCTGGAAGATGGTGGCAATTGTGTAACATGTCCTGGGGTCGATATATTCAGAAATTATGATTTTTTTTAATTACTAAAAAATCAAAAAGGCTAATTTTGAAGCCATCCTGCCAAAATGGCAGTGGATCTATCTCCTCACTTTTCAGTGCGTTTTGGTTTGAAGATGTAAAGGTTTTCTTTAGTCAAATGCAGTCATACTTCGAAGTCTGAAAACACATGGTTCTCTTAACAGGACTCAGGTTCTGTTAATCCTTCCCGCTTGCTTGCCTCGCTCCCCTCTGTAAATGCTACATTATAGATTACAAATAGCTCACCCCCATGTACCAAGGAGCAATAAGTACACTGATGAGTTTACAGACTTGTACAATGTTAATATTGACTCTACCTTGTGAATCCTTGGAATCAAAATCCATAAATATATCCCCGCTGGTTGCAGAGGGAAAGCACCCGTGCCACTTAGCGGGCACGGATGTGGACGCCTGAAATCCTGTCCTGCCTGAAGGGCTGCGAGACCGAGTCAAGCATGTTCCCTCTGTGCGATGTGTCAGGGGTGATACGTCAACCCGTTACCCATGAAAACCATTCGGGGTTTGTTAGCAAATAGTGGCCTGATTATGAATGGGTGCACAAGTGCTTTGTTGAGTGTCAGGGCTGTCTTGATACTGCATCTTGGTGAAGGTAGCTTGGAACAATCCAGGGTTAAATAAATTATGGGTTAACTTCTATGCTAAAGGATATGATTAAAACATATGTATTTGGAGTTCTGGAATTAATTTTTTTTAGTAAATAAAATACATTGTTATCTCAATAAGGGCTCATGACTTTCACAAGTACTTATTCAAATGTTAATGTGTTAAATGTATTTATTTTAGGATGCTTCACAATTGCATATTTTAGAAGTAGAATTACACACATACACACACACACGCAAAACTCACATAAATTACCCAAAGATCCAGATAGCTTTTGCAGGTCAATTGTGAGGTATTTATCACACTAAGGTTACACAGTAACTACTTGTTCAACATATGCTATTGGAGTGAGTATATATCACTAAATGGATGAATGTAATGACAGACAGAAGTTTGATTTTCAAATATTTTTCAAAGTATTACTGCATGCAACTTGGTTGTTTTTTAAGGGAAGAAAGCATATTAAGATTCTTTTCATCAAATCATTCAAGCTATTTTGAAAAGTTTAAGATAGAAACATTTAATTTGTGTGTTGGAAAGAAATTTCTAATCACATAAGTATCCAACAATAAACTCGTGTCCATCTGGATGTCTCAAGGCAACCTCAAACCAATATATCCAAACCAAATTTATGCTGTTCCCCAAAATTTGGTCTTAGAGCTTTCCATCTCAGTGAACGCCAGCACCATTCATCCCATTGTATAACCAAAAAATGGGGAATCATTCCTAATGCCTCCACTTCCTCCAATCCCAAGTTTCAACCGTCACCAAAGTCGGTTGACTTTGCAATCTATGTAATGAAACCCAGACCCTTCTTGTCCTCCTACTGGATATGTCCCATCCCAACCTACCATCACCTCCTTGGCTGTTTCTTCTCTTGCTCACTTGAACCCTTGTCAATCTCTGGAATCTGGCCTCTTATAGTCCGCCCCTTCATATCTTTTCTCCAACCACCTGGTGCTTCTTTTAGTCCCAAAATGAATCATGTGCCATGGCCTTTTGCATTCTAGGTCTTCCACGTGCTGATTTTTCTTCCCTGCCCACCTACATTTCTCCTAGTAGATTCTCTTCAGCTCTAAGCCAATATATCAGGAAAGTCTTTCCTGGTTATTTGAGACTGGGCCAGGCTTGTCAAACACATCTTCATGGTATCCCGTGGCTTTCCCTACTAAAACTGTAACATATATTCATTTGTGTGATTATTTGATTAAACTCTGTGTCCCTCTCTGGCTTGATTATAATTCTCATGAAGCTCCAATCTTTTCTACTCATCATCTATCCCCAGTAATCACACAGAGCCTGAAATGAAGTATCTGTCCAATGAATTTTGCTAATTGTATAAATTAATGATGAGCTATGGACACCAGACATTAAATAAAACTCTCTGTTGAGAAATTGAACAGAGAGAAAGGCCACAGAATGACAGCTGTAGAATTTTACTGTCTGGAAGAAGAGGCCTCCAGACCAGATAACTTCACTGGAAAGTATCTCCAATTCTAGGGTGTGACAAATCCCTTGAATTCCTTAGATACGATCACTGTATGGAGCATCATGAAGTAGGACTGAGCCTTCCAGAAGGTGCCTTCACATCTATTTCCTTTCTGTTGGCCAGGTAGGGTCTTTGCCTCTTTTTCTTGACAAAGAAAAAGTTTGAACAACCAAATGGCAAGTTACTCTGGGTATCTTGGGTCCCTGAACAAAGACAGTGAAGTCTAGATTTGGGGTACTAAATGGTACAAACATGTGGCTTTTTTTTTCTGTTAGTGAAGCGTCCATGCATTATAGTTGTAACTCTGTCAATATTCTGAAATATTCTTAAGTTATACCTCTTTAAAGATCCTGGAATATCCCAAAGTTATAGCTGAAACACCCCAAAGTTATAACTCTGTAAATATTCTGAACACCTGTATAAATATACCTCTGCAAATATTCTGTAACATCTGTTGTAAGGCACAGAGATTTGAGGTCATCTGATTTGGGGAGGATACTTTGCACGTATCTGTAGATAGTATCAGAGGAAACTAAGGGATGAATTCAGATTGGAATTGCAGCTTCTTTTTTCATGAGGATAATGGGCTAAGTCTGTATGACCAGAGTGGAATACTGAATCATGAAATGTATTATGAACTCAAAGACCTTTGTGGAGGAAAGGATCAGCTCCTTTAAGCTATCTCTCAGTGAGGAAATGTGCTCCAAATTATCTCTAAGAGATAACCAATCTCCACTGTGGAGTGCTTAAAGATACACTAAAATTTCTTTCACTGGAAATTTCCTCCTTTTGGTTGGGAGTCTTGGACCATAAATTTAACCCCTCTTTCAAATGACAACCTTTCACATAATCCGAGAATGATATAAGTGCTATTACTTTAGTACTATGTTATTTTCCTCTTTGTCTTTTTCAGGCTCTCAATGAACATTAAGTTGGATGACTTTGGGATTTCTTTTTTCTATTATTATTAACCTAGGGAGACTGCAAATTCAATAAAGATGTATTTGGCATCCTCAAATTTAGAGCCCAGCTTCACAAAATCATACCCTCTTCCAAAATCTACCCACCAATCTGTGCTCACTGAGTTCTATAAATTCTTAGCAATATCTACTTGGTTATAACACATAACCTAACATTTTAGTAATATTTTATAAATATCTTTTCCTTCCTGTTGGGTTACACATTATTTGAGGGAAGGGAATTTGTATTTCACATTGGCATTGCCTGTTGAAAGCTTATTGATAATAGGTCATCAACAAGCACATATTATTTAAATGAGCTAGGGTTATATGTCTCAAATTCTTGTCCCGATGTTGTTCAGACTCTAATGGTATCTGAATTTCAACAAACTTCACTTTTCTCATTTGTGAGAGATATCGAGTCTCATTTTCAACAACTTTGTAAGGTCACTTGGAAAGCAAATGCAATGATCTAAGTTTTTTTGTTTTAATTTTAAGAGGTTGATTTTATTTTCTAACTCTCCTCCATCCATCCCCATGGGGTTGTGATTCAAGCTCACAAAACTCCCACACAGTGGTATTGAACTTTCTGTGTCCCATTCTCAGCATGAAGACAGACCTGGAATTGTACTCCTCAGTGACTTCAGGACTGTTGCAAGGGACAGAGTTTGGGGATCAACTGGATTTGGGGAGGATGCTTGGCATATGTTTGCAGATAGTATCACAGAATCCAAAGGAAGAATTCAGATTGGGCTTGTAGCTTCTTTTTTTCATGGGGATAGTGGGTTCATTCCATATGACTAGATTGGAAAGCCAATGTAGAAGAGAGTGAAATAAATGAGTGAGCTTGGGTGACAATATTTGGTGAGGATTAGGAAGAAGGAAGCCTGATTCATGACTGGAGATGGCCAATCTCCATTTTAGAAGACAGGGGCTGCCTGGGAGGCTTTTAAATGCTGACGAAGGTCTATCAGGGTTTAATTGGGCAGTCTAATGTTTCCTTCTTTTACCTGTTGCTCTGATGGAATATCAAAGGGATGATCCTTTCCTGCATTTTGAAAAACAAAATAAATGAATACCAATTGCTCTTCAAGACCAAAAGCTCTATCCACTTCTCAGAACCCTCAAAGTGTCTTAGGAAGCAGTTTTTGTTTTTGAAAGAAGCCATCTCATTAGAAGTGTTTTAAGACTGGAAGGAAATACACCAAGATGTTAATAGTGGTTGTTGTTTGGGACCTGGGTCTGTGGACAAAGTTTTTTTTCTTTCTGCTTTCCTATACTTTTTCAATTGTCTATTATTCTATTATGATTATTTTATAAGAATACAAGAATGTAATATATACTACATTATATAAAATGTACTGTAAGATAATACAAGAATAAAAGAAAAGAAAATCAAAGCTACTTTTCCAAACAAAAACCCTTCAAACAAAACTCAGTATTCTGCCCTTTTATTTTTCTGCTTTTGGGGTACCTTCTTCAGTCTATGGGAAACATTTCTAATTCAGGTAAAGACACCAAACTCAATTGTTTTCATTTAATTTTTGTTCATTTTTTTCTTCTTTCTCTATCCTCAACAAGTCTTTCCTTTAACAACATTGGATTTCAGCTTAACTGGGTATGTAGGGCTCAGAAATTGCTCAGACTACAATGTGTAGAATTCCATCTTTTCCCTTCATTTTAATTTCCTTTAGCAATTTAGCACTTCTTTTCAAATCACACATATAGAAAAAACAGAGAAATTTCTTAACACCCCTTTGGCAAATCACATGGAAAGAACTGCCACTGTTTCTATTTACATGCTTTGGGCAAGTGATATTTCAAATAAAGAGCTTCAACCCAGAACCAAAGGAAAATTTTTTTAAAAGTCCTTTTTTGAGCAACTAATTCCTTCAGACAAGATGTACTCTGAAAAGCAAAGTCCAACATAGAATTATATACAATAATATAAGAAGAATGGACACTTTAAGCATTTATAATATTAAATATTACACTTCTAATTATTGATTCTTAGGGAAAATACAATGAAAAAATGAATTAGACTTTGTATTTTTCTTAGTAGTATGCTAATAGTGACATAATCCAGAATATAACTTTTTAGTAAAAATAAAATCATATATTCCCAGTTGTGACTCGGTGAAGTCTCCAAATCTCACTGTTTACACTTACTTTCAGCAAAATACTACATTTGGCAGCTACAATAAGTTAAAAGAACAGGTCCAACCCTACATTAGTGAAATTCACCAAGTTCCAGATTAATTTACTTTGACAATATTCACATTTTTGTAAAGCTCACTTTTGTTTAGGAGGTAAATTATAATTTATTCAAGGAAAGAAAATATGAGATCAAGAAAAAGCAGTTATTGCATTTAATAACTAAAGCAAATTACTACCTTATTTACTTTAATTTAACAAGTAATTTAAATTGCTAATTAAGGTGCTAATTGTTTAATTGCTTGCATTTAAAGCAAATACTGAAAATTCTTGCTAAACTCCAAAGGTAACAGAAAATTTCAGGAGTAGCACAATGTCAATAACTTGGGTTATATGGTTGGAACGATGAATTTACTTATACTTTGGATAGAATGTGAATTTCTGGTAATGTAGACTAATATATTTTCTCTGCTCATTTTGAGTAATTTCCAACTTTTTATTTTTTAGTCCTGTTATGTTCCCCAGTAACAGGGGCTTGTATATGTTCAGTGATCTGCAGTTTCAAACAAAGTTTTTTCTTCTCTTTTTATTGACAAGAGTATCTTCAATTTGTTAAATGAAAGCTCTGAAAGACAAGGAAAATTCCTTCCCACTCAGTTTTATTTCATTTATTTTTCTTTTTATTAATTTTAAATTATGCAATTAAATATTTCTTTATGTCATTAAAAGATGCGTTTTGCCTAGTAGGATTTCTTCAGGACAATTTCCTTTGCTGACAGTGAAATTATGTTCTTATTTCTGAATTTTATGAATCAGTTTTTAGAATTTGTATTCGGGGTCAAACTTGGAAGGCCTCTGGCAAGAGTGGTAGACTCAACTCTGTCACCACTTTGCTGGGAGACCAGGAATACCAGACATTAAAAATTCAAAGCACTGATACTAAAAGTAGAGTTTAGAAATAGGTGGAAAATGCAATACTCATACCACTTTAAGAAGACACCACACACACACACACACACACACACACACACACACACACACACACACCCTCAATTGAAGAAAATATTTTTGATTTTGTTTTTCAAATAAATTGTTTTGCATTTAAGAGGATTTCTTTAAATATGGAATTTTCCTAATGCATTTAATATAGGATTTGTTCAGTCAATATTCTTAAGGAACCACTATTGTAAACAATTAATATGCTCTTTCATCAATTAATGATAATTGTTTTAAACCAAGTTCTCTACTCAGGAATTAAGTTGGAAATTAGATCAACACTTCTACTTGTTCAGAACATTCACACTTTATTGGGCTCAGTTTTTTAAATCTTCATCATGGTGTGGTGACTCCTAAAAGAACTAAATAGCCGGGCGTGGTAGTGCGCCTGTAGTTCCGGCTACTTGGAAGGCTGAGGCGGAAGGATGGCCGGAGCCCAGCAGGTCGAGGCTGCGGTGGCCGGGAGCGGCCACTGCACTCCAGTCTGGGTGACAGAGTGAGACTCCAAAATAAAATAAAAGAACTAAAAACTGATCTTCCATACGATCAACAATCCTCCTTCTGGGAATATACCCAGAGGAACATAAATTGTTCTACAAAAAAGACAACTGCGCGTGCATTTTTATTGCCACACTATTCGTAATAGCGAACCCATGGAAACCAACTTTACTGCCCATTGAAAGTGGACTGGATAAAGAAAATGCGGTACATATACACGATGGAGAACTACACAGCCATAAATGACAAAATTATAGACTTCGCAATAAATTGGACAGAGTTGTAGACTGTTATGCTGAGTGATCTATCACAGAAACCAAGAACTGGATGCCACATGTTCTCACTCATACGTGGGACCTGAACATGAATCACATTAGCACAAGGGAGGGGTCAGCAGTCATGGAACACTGCCAGGGGAAGGAGGGAAGGAGGGGTCTCATAACAACACAAAGGCTACCTGGTCCCAAACCAGGGGGAATGAGGACAGGTTGGAGGCCCAAACTTCACCTGCACGTAGACTACTCCTTTGTACCTAATCCTGATTTGTTCCCCACATCTCTATAATAAAATAAAGTTATAAAAATAAAATAAAACAAATCTTCATTATAACCCTGAGAATAACGGGTAGCATTTGTAATTTCTACCTTACCCTACTTTCAGTAAGGCTACCAAGTTAGATAATACCTCTTTTGGCAAAGGTGTCTAACGGTCTATCCAATACGGGTATTCTACCCACTAAAGGCTGTCTGCCCAACCTACATTTGCTCTCCTGGGTCCCCTCACATCCTTGCAACTATTTCCCACTGTGACATGCGAATGGAAGTAATGGGAGTCACTTCTGAGTAAGTGGGTGTGCCTTTTGCGGTCTTTGTTCTTCTACTGAAGACCCCAAATTCCCAGGGAATGGTTGAATTGAGTCACTGTCTTGGTTCGCCTGAGGGAGTTTCTGGAATGTGGAACTTTTAGTTTCAAAACTGGAACAGGTTTAGGAAAAATGGGATGTGTCGGTCACCCTAAGAGACAGGTATTCACCAAGAACATCTGTACTGGACCATTATATAACTGAGAAACTGAACAGTCCAATTTGGGAGTGAATTTGTTGTTGTCCACCAGCATTACCTTGTCTAATATAGGTTGAAATGATTACTTGGTAAGTGATTTTGTTTGGATAGCTGCATGTCAAAGGGTGGATATCACCAAACAGGGACTCTGGCTCTCATCTTCACTAGCTCTGTGATCTGGAGTGTGTTCTCGGTCCAGTCTTCTAGATGGAGTAGAGTAATGGTTCTCAAAGTGGGGTGCAGGGATCCATGGGGTTCCCTAAGATCCTCTCAGGGTATTCATGAGGGAAAACCTTTTTCATAATAGTACCAGATGTTATTACCTTTTTCACTCTCATTGTCTCAGGGGTGGGCAGAGGGATATTTTCAGGGTCTACACTGGGTGTGATGACATCATGGCTCTGGTGGCTGATGGAACATGTGTTTCTGAATTCTTATATTTTAAGTATTTCATGTTTTCAATTTCTAATACAATAAATATTAGTAAATATAGCTCGCACAGGCAAAAGTTTTTTAGGATCATTAGTGATTTTTAAGAGTGTAAGATTTTCTGAGATCAAAAAGTTGGGTAGCTGTTGAACTGGATATTGTCTAAGGTTTTGCATAACTCTCAAAGTTTAAGTAGTATTCATGTATACACAAACTAGTTGTCAAATTTTTAAATTCCTAAGGCTTTCATTATTTTTTTTCCATCTCAAGGTGTGGCGGAGACTAAATTTTGAGTTCGAGACCAGCCTGAACAACTTGGCAAGACCTCATCTCTACAGTAAATAAAAAGAAAAAATAGCCGGAGTGCTGGTGTGTGCCTGTAGCTCCAGCTACTTAGAAGGCTGAGGCAGAGGGATTGCCTGAGTCCAGCAGGTCAAGGTTGTGGTGAGCCATGATCATGCCACTGCACTCTAGCCTGGGCAACAGAGTGAGACTCTGACTCAAAAAAAAAAAAAAAATTCGGGAAAGGGTTTTTCTGATAGTCAAATCCAAACACAAAATGTTCACTAAAATACAAAAGTGAAGTCAACAATTACCTAAATTCACTGGCACCAATAAATTCAGAGAAAGCCAGTCTATCATCTACTGTAATGCGCGCACACACACACACACACACACACACACACACACACACACATACACACACACACACACACAAACACCAGAGATTTGTTCACATCCAGCCGCCATTTGAGGAACGTTTGGTGGCTAATTTAAGACAAATCGGTGGAGTTGATTTAAATTATTTATAGCAATGCTTCATGGTATGTTTTACAAAAGCAATGAAAGTATAATTTAAAAAGTTCTTGACTTTTAAACCTTTTCTTGGGAAGAAATGAAAGACTGCTGTTGGTTTTTTTCTTTTAAAAAGTTTTAAAACACCAGAACGTTTGGAATGTGAGAGAAACCTGCTTGTGCTTTATGAAATGAATATACATCTATGAACACACCTAGTAGAATATCTAAACAAAAACTGTACAGGTCTCTCTTTGCTCTTTTTGTTTTTTTATAGGAAGCCAATTACTGGTGAATTGGGAGAGAATTCACCTATCTATGCTCATGGCTTTCTGATAATAACAAAGATAAAGGTAACTAACATTTATTAAGTTCTTCCCAAGTTTTGGACACTGTATTTGCATTATGTCTTTGAATGCTTATAATCTCCCAGAAGATAGGTGCCATTATTGTGTCCAGTTCATAGATGAGGAAACTCAGCTGTAAAGTGACTTACCCAAGATCACACAGCAGCAAAGACAGAATTCAAAACTATATAGACTTACTTCATAGCCTAGCCTTCACCACTAAGCTATACTGAGTTGCACAGCAAGGAACAAATTTGAAAACCTTTGCAGAGTGCCTTTCCATCCGTACAAAGGATTATAAGCTGCAAGAACTCTTAGGGCACACTGAATTAGTTCAGTAGTTCAGTTGAAAGAGTCTTCTTTGAATTATTTAAAGCCATTACTTATTTAAAGTTATTATTTTTTATTAGAAGGATCAGAGTCAAACATCAGATAAATCTTTATTTTATTCAATCCGATTCGACTTAGTTCATGTATCGGTTATACATTGCACATTGGGTTTGGGGAGGGAAGATTGTAATTCAGATATTGGACACCAACTATTATCTCTGCTTTCAAGGAACACAGAATCACTTGAGGGCAGAGACAGGGGCAGCAAGTAGACCAAACCACAAATTCAGGTTCAAGATGGAAGTACTGGGTACTACAGTGCTACAACTCAGGTGGGGTAGGACTGGGCAGGCAACAACTCCAGGAGGTAACCTTGAAGGTAAACTTGGGTCTTCTTCCCATTCCTAGCCCTAGGAGGCCACAACCTCAACAAATATTTGTCAAATGAGTGACTAAGCTCTTTAAAAGTAGTAAGTAGGATCTGGGAAGACTTCATGGAGGGGACCGCATTTAAGGTGGATAGACTTTAAGTTTAGGGGAGGTGAGCATCCCATTCTGAGGCTGCAGGATATGCAAAGACAGATACTTAGTAAAAGATGCTTGAAGTGATGATGACAGAAGCCCACTGAATGATGCTGAATAAGGAAATGAGTGTGTGTCGGCGATTATAATCCGGCTAACGTTTACTACACATCTCCACTGTGCCATCTGTTTTCTTTTCCTTTTTTTTTTTTTTTTGAGTTGAAGTCTCACTCCGTCACACAGGCTGGCATGCAGTGGCACACTCACAGCCACTACGGCCTCGACTTGCTGGGCTCAGGTACTCCTTCCACCTCAGCCTTCCAAGTAGCAGGAACTACAGGTGAGCGCTACCACACTCAGCTAATTTTTTGATTTATTGTAGAGACGAGGTTTCACCAAGTTGCCCAGGCTGGTCTCAAACCCCTGGACTCAGACCATCCTCCTGCCTCGGCCTCCCAAAGTGCTGGGATGACAGACATGAGCCACCACGTCCAGCTGTGCCAGCTGTTTTCATGGCCTTCATCGTATTTCCTCTCCAGAATTGTGGTACTTAGAGAAGACGCCAACGTGCAACCTTGTTCTCCTTTCCAAGAGCTTGTGCTTTCCAGCTGTGCAGAATGTGGGCAGCTCTCAGCCTCTGTTCAGCTGTCAGCTCCTTCAGAGCCAGACTCAGCAGCAGAAAGCCACCTAGCCTATCTTCATGCCCTTTTCAGTGTCTGATAATCGCATGAAGTAGGGATCTAGAAGCCAGTTGATCTGGCCCAACATGGAACAACTGTCAGTTTTGTCTGCTGCAGAACTGCCTCCAGGATTGGTCAGGGTGATATGAGGCCTTCGCTGCACTTTGACTTCTCTCTCTGTCTAATCCTGCTCCCCTGCTTCCCATCACAACTCAATTCCTAATCAACATCTTGCTTGGCTTCAGGGGCTGCTTCCAGAAAACCTAATTGCAAGACTATGAATCTCCTGCACTGACAGACGGGAAACTGGAGGGTTGTGACGTGCTGCAACTCCCCAAGGCCACACAGGGAGTGAATACTGAGCCAGGCTTAAAATTCAGATTCGTCTGACCCCTCATCGAGGGCTCTCTTCAGAACCCCACACTGGCTACAGGGACCAGCCTTATAGGATTTAACCAAAGCTGCTTACACAAGCACGCATGCACGCACCAACAGGAATTTTCCACTGTAGGCTCAGATCAGTGTTTTCTTTCTTTCTTTCTTTTCCGTGAGTTGGAGTCTCACTCTGTCACCCAGGCTGGAGTGCAGTGGCATGTTCATGGCCACCGCAGCCTCGACCTGGTAGGCTTAGGTGATCCTTCCGCCTCAGCCTTCCAAGTAGCTGGAACTACAGACGCGTGCCACCACGCCCGGCTAGTTTGTTTGTTTTTTGTGATTTACTGTAGAGACGAGGTCTCATCAAGTTACTCAGGCTGGTCTTGAACCCCCGGGCTCAGGCAATCCTCTCGCCTCGGCCTTCCAAAGTGCTGGATTACAGGCTGAGCCATGGTGCCCAGTCCCAGATCGATGTTTTCTATCAGAAAAGCTCTCAGTCATCTATGCTCCCTTAGAGCAAGCCAAAGCTTGAATCATCGGTGCTCACTCGGTTTGACTCCTATCAATCTTTCAAGTCTCAGCTCCTAAAATGAAATGAATTTTTCTGGTTACAAGCTTTCATAGTACCTTTCATAGCACTGGCCACAATTTGCAATAGCATATTTATTTTTCCCTGTCTGTTTGAATCACTGGGCTGTAACTCCAGGAGGGCAAGGATTATGTTTGTTGAGTTCACCACCAACTTCCCAGCACTTAAGGTACTGCTTGGTATATGGCAGGAACTCAATTTACATTTGTTGAAAGTATGAGTTAAGTGTGCATGATAAATACTTGGTATTTGTCTCAGTCAATATTAATTCTAGTTCTCTTAGTTATCCAACTACATGAAATATTCACAAAAAATAGTGTTATACTATGGTGGATGGTAATTATTATTATTAATTTTTTGGAGGGGTTTTGCTAAAGTGTCAATTAAAAAAAATTTTTATTATAAAGATGTGGACTGGCCGGGCTTGGCCTGTAATCCCAGCACTTTGGGAGGCCGAGGCAAGTGGATTGCCTGAGCCTGCGGGTTCAAGACCAGCCTGGGCAACCTGGCAAGACCTTGTCTCTACAATAAATCAAAACTTAACTGGGCATGGTAGCATGCGCCTGTAGTTCCGGCTACTTGGAAGACTGAGGTGGAAAGAGCCCAGAGGTTGAGGCTGCGGTGGCCAAGGGATGTGCCACTACCCTCCTGCCTGGGTGACAGAGTGAGACTCCAAGTCAAAAAAAAAAAAAAAGATGTGGGGTACATTTCAGGGTTAGGTATATAAAAATTGATCATGCAGTTAACCTTGTTGATGAGGTATACCCCTCCCTCTCCTAGCAGTTTCCCTCAGCTGCCAATCCCACCCCCCTCCCCTGATGGTAATTTTTATTATTATTATTTGACTCACAGCATACTTGAGGCCATCCCCAAATGACTAAATAGGGCCAGAAATGAATAGCCGCTCAGAAACTCTCCTTACATTTTTCTCTGAGATTATGTTTAATTTTCTTCAGGAAAGGTCTAGACCTGAAGACAGTGCTGACATTTTCCAAGAACAGGGATTCCATGAGCTTTCTTCAATTCCTACCCATTGTCTGGAAACTTCTGAAAGGTGATGTCTGCCATTTGATCCACCTAGATATATTATTTGTAAACGCAATCTTTAAAACCAAAGTTACCGGTGACATCCTTTGACCTCATTAAAGCCCTTAAATCTTCCCTTTGTGAAGATTTTTCATCTTGAAATGTGGCAAAGGTGCGAAATATTGAAGGAGGGTTCTCTTGAGAATTTGCCCCACAAACTCACACAACAAAAAAGCAGACTCAGGCATTTCTAACACGGTCACTTCTCAGAAAGGCTGTTGTAACTTAGCTCTGTAGGATGGAGATTTTACAGATTTCAGTTAGGTAGACTTTGTAGTTTCTACCTTTTCAGACGAGCCTGATTTTGAAAATAATCATAAATGTATTTTTCAATATAAAGTTAATATACTGGCAACACAGAGAATTTTGAAAAGAGAGAAAACAGGGGGGAAAAGGTCATATCCTCAGACCTCTTACATGTGAGTACCTGTGATTTTCTGATCTATGAAGATGATGAAATGTGAGAGGAAAGGGACAGGCTTGTTAGAAGCTTGTTCAGCAGTTGGTCTGAAACCCAATTTACTCCAGTCCTGCATAGTTGCAGACTTGGAATTAGAAAACTCAGGTTTGAGATGCTTTGTCTAACTACACGAGAGGGTGTGTGTGTGTTTCTGCAGTTTACTCATCCTATCTGAGTCCAGTTTTCTCTTTCTCTTTCCAAACTAATTACTTATTTTTGTAGAGATGGGATCTCACTCTGTCACGCAGGCTGGAGTGCAGTGGCGCAATCGTAACTCACTGCAGCCTCAATCTTCCCGGCTCAGCCTCCTGATGCCAGGGACTACGGATGTGTGCCATCATGCCTGGATAATAATAATAATTATTATTATTAATATAATAATTATTATTATTATTAATTAATTATTGTAGATGGAGCTGGGCAGGCTAATTCCCTGGTATTCCAGTTTATACCAGAAGTTGGCTGCTCAAATAAGCCCTTCAGCAGAGAAATGCAATTGCATTTATTGTAATAATAATAATTATTATGATTATTATTTTAGAGACAGGGGCTTGCTATGTTGCCATGGCTGGTCTCGAACTCCTGAACGCAAGTGATCCTCCTGCCTCAGCCTTCTGAGTAGCTGGGACTAGAGGCACACGCCACCACATCTGACTTCATTTTCTTTTTTGTAAAACAAGGATAGTAACTTCTGTTAAAGACCAAGTAGGAATGTATTGGAGAAATAAGTAAGATATGGCAAAATGTCTTCTAACCCCCAATGGACACAAGTTATTATTATTACTGGTCTTTCTCTGGATCTTTTCTGAATATTGTGTTGCAGCGATGCTCTTGTAGTCCCTCACCCCCATCCCCATGTTCCCCAGAGACTTATCACTTAGTGCCTACCTGCAGTTGCTTTTCTCTGCTTAAGGGCTTATTTGAGCAGCCAACTTCTGGTATATGCTCACAAAACAAACTGGAATCCCAGGGAATTAGCATGCCCAGATCCATCTACAACTTAATGATTGAAGGGAGTCAATATATAAGTACCTGGGCTGCCCTGTCCCTGAAGTGATATCACTCTGAGGCTTATAGTCACACAGAATCCCAGAGTTTTCTTAGAGCTATTGGCTCCAGGTGCCCCCAGTGATAACTAGCTCAAGCATCCACCATTTTTTGGCTTCCTGAATCAGTAATTAATTTTCCTCCATTTCCTGATTTACTTCTCCGTGCTCTGATTGGTATTTCCTGGAATTACCTTTCAAATAAATTGCTTATTGACTGGGTACAGTGACTCACACGCCTGTAATCCTAGCATTTTGAGATGCCAAGGTCGGAGGATTGCTTGAGTTCAGTAGTTCTAGGCCAAACTAGGCAACATCGTGAGAACTCATCTCCACAAAAAAAAAAAAAAAAAAAAAAAAAGCTGGGTGTGATGGTGCTTGCTTGTAGTCCCAGCTACTCAGGAGGTTGAGGAGGAAGGACTGTCTGAGCCCAGGAGGTCGAGGCTGTGGTGAGCCATGATTGCACTCCAGCCTGGGTGACAGAGTGACACCCTTGACTCAAAACAATCAAGCAACAAAAAGAAACACAAATAAACTACTTGTACTTGCAGTACAAGTACAAGTACTTGCCTAACTACTTGTACTTGAAGTATAAGTACCAGTACTTGTCTGTTTCTAAGACTAAGTACTCACTGAGACAGTATTTGTATGAATTACAATTGTTTTGGATGGAAGTGACATACACTCACTTTATCTTAATACAGCCTAGACCAAAGCAGAGAAAAAAATCCGTTCATTGATTCATATAATGCAATGTTCAAAGATAACAGAATCCTATTTAAGGACGGCTGGATACAGGGGACTCACACGGTGCCATTGGTGTGTTCTTGGTCTTCCTCAGTCTCTCCATCGTCCTCCCCACCACCTCTGTTTCAGACAGAGAAGATGGTGCTGTAAGATCATTCCAAGCTTACCTTCCCTCCAAAGCATGTAGTAACTGGGAAAGTAAACATTCTTTTGTTCACATCTATACCAATTCCAGAAAAGTCTCCTATGGGCAGCATTTGAGATGCAGGCTGGCCTCCGGAGCAATTACTGTGTCCAGGTGTTTGAAGTGGCCTGGGTGATCACCCCAGGGAAGACGACAGTTCTGGCAGAGCCAAATGGAATAGGGGGTAGGTGGGCTTGACTTCCAAGGAGTATGGGCAACCGCGAGCATCCCACAAAGCAGAAAATACCATCTGGTGGTTCCATCTTCTTTCTTGATGATACCTTTCGTTTTTAGGCACTTACCTCCACAGAAGCAATTGGGACTAACAGAATTTAATGATAGGACCAATGACTCCTTTTCCAGATTCAGAACTGATGGATGAATATCATTCTATAATGGAGGGACAGAAAAAAGAATATGTTCATTAAACAGTAAACGTAGCAGTTGCTCTTTGTCAAACACACATAGGATATGTTCTGAATTACATGCTAAATATTTTACACGTTATTCTACTTAAATCCCAGGAACAAATCCCGTTGCTAGTCATAGGTGTGATTAGGATTTTTATTCCGAGGGAATGGAAGCTCAGCGAGGTTAGGTGACTTGCTCAAGGCTTTTGAGCTCGTTTATTTATTTTTATTTATTTTTATTTTATTTTAGAGTTTTAGAGTTGTAGGGTATAAGTGAGAATTTACAATATCAGAAAGTTAAATGCAGGTGAAGTTTGGGTCTTTAGTGGCTTGAACCGCTGATGCTTTAGGGACATTGCTTTCTAATATTCACCTATTCTAATACTCGTCTGCCCTCCAGTTCCAATGCTACTATAATGTCTCTGCACCCTTCACTCTCAGGAATCTGAAAACTGGGACAGGACAGAGAATCCTAAGTTTTCATGATGGTACTTGACAGAAGAAATCTCTGGGTGGAACCTAATTAGCATCCACGACTTTTTTTTTAATTGAGCATTAGGACTCAATTTTTATTTTTATTTTTATTTATTTATTTATTTTTGAGTTGGGGGTCTCACTCTGTCGCCCAGACTGGAGTGCAGTGGCTGCTTCCAGCCACCGCAGCCTTGACCTGCTGGGCTCCGGCGATCCTTCCGCCTCAGCCTTCCGAGTAGCCGGAATTACAGGCATGCGCTACCATACCCGGCTGATTTTTTTTTATTTAGATGAGGTCTTGCCAAGTTGCCCAGGCGGGTCTCGAACCCGGAGCTCAGGCAATCCACTCACCTCAGCCTCCCAAAGCGCTGGGATTACAGGCTGTGCCACCGAGCCCGGCAGGACCCAATTTTTAAAAATGAGCTCTAGGAGCAGATCAAGTCTTTCCTTCAGATCTCACACTTGAGGCAGGAGTCTTTTTAGTCCACACCAAAGTTTCCTCCTGATCTGAAAACCTTTAAACCTTACACTCAGAATCAAATGATCTAAAAATCTTTTTATTTAACGATATAGCATAACAAGAATCACCCAGGTTGAGATATTGAATGTTCCTTCCCAGTTAGCCTAATGGAGTCCCCTGGTTGAGTAGGCATGAGATCCAATCAGATTTGGTGAGAACAAAATTAATTCATGGAGCTGCTTCATCTCTCCAAAACCATCTCTTCTACTGGGATTATAGGCAGCAGCTCTAAATATCATCCTGCAAAAGTAGAACTATATTTGCATTCCTTTAAGACACTTTGCAATTTTGTTATTGTTTAAAGACATAAGAGGTAACTGAGGTGTGAATCTAATTATCTCTGGGATCTGTTGATGAATGAATTACTCACATAGTTGAAAGTGCTAAATTCTCTCATTGGCTTGGCAAATATTGATTAATCTCCTTTTTTGTGTGTCAGGCTCTATTCTAGGTGCTGGGGACAGAGCAGTGACCTAGACAGAAACAAACTACCCCACAAATACATAATTACACATTGTGATAATAATTCTGAGAGTTTAACAGACTGTATCAGTCAGATTCCAGTTCAGAAAAGAGAAACAACCCTAGGTACTTCAAGCAGGATTTGGTTTAATACAAGGACTTAGGTGTTTGTAAAAATCACTGGAAGGCCCGAAGAAGCAGATTAATCGTGAGTCTTCAGGAGTCTGAATTGACTGACCCTCCAGGGGAGCTTTCACACAGATCTTCGCAGAATGAAGAACCCACGGCCACCCACTTAGATTCCTCTATTAAAATGGCCCCTGAACACCCAGGTAGCTACAGAATGGACACACAAGGCCATGAGTCACAATTTAGTGAAACCAGTCAACGTGCCGCCTTGGCCTCTAATGCCTCTTCACCACTGCTTCATCCTCAGGAATCCGAAAACCGGGACGTGACGGAGAAATTCCATGTTTTCATGATGGTGCCTGCCAGTAGAAACTGCCAGGTGGGGTTCTAATTAGCATCTAGAACCTTAGCTACCAGGGAGTTGGCAATGCAGTTCATAGCATGCTATCTTTAAGGGGGGTGGGATTAAGAGACTGCGTGAGTCGATCTATAGCGTCCTGCACAGAATTCTGATTGAATTGTGGGACTGGTGAAGGCTTCTTAGAGGAAGTGCTATTTCAGCTGAGACATGAAAAATTAGCTAGGGAAAAGCAGCCAAGGACTGAGATGTGCTCCACGTAGAAAGTATAACATGAGGGGAGCATCAGGAAATCACTTTGTGTGTTTGCAAAGCTGGATGGCAGAGTGGTGGTGCAGAACGAGTCAGAGGGAGCAGACACAGCTGGAGAGGTAAGAAGGGCCTAGTTGTGTAGGGCCTTGTTGATCATATTAAAGATTTAGGAGTTTCCTCTAATTGCAGTGGGAAGCCTTGGGACCATTTAAGCAGGAGAAGAAATTGATCTGCTGTATATATTTGAAGGTTACTCTTGCCGACGTCTGGACAGTGGTTTAGAGATTTGGCCGTGGGTTACGTGAGATGGTGGCGTAGATAAGGTGTTGTCAGTGGAGGCCATGGAGAGAAATGGAATAACGGGAATTATATTTTAGAAGCAGAGCTGGCAGGACTCGATGTTGGGTTAGTTGAAGCAGAAACAGGGGTAGGGGAGACAGGCATCCAAACGTGGCCTCGGAGTTTTCCAATTGAAAGCTGAATTGGATATTCGTCCCATTTAACGCAATGGATGGGATGCATAGAGCAGGTTCTGAGGCAAGATCAGTATCTGTGTTGGACAAGGTGAGCTTGAGATGTCTCTGAAACATCCAGCAGATTTCCAGCATGTCTAGAAATGCATGCATGTCTAGATAATGGTCAGTATGAACATGCAAGTGGACCCTGGGTGAGGCCAGAGTGAAAAACAGATATGAGCTACACAAGTCAGTGCAGCAAGAATTATGCATTGATCTGCCTCAAAAGAAAAAAAACACACAAAAAACTAAAGATAATAAAGAAGCACTGACCACGTAGTGATAGTAATAGTTCTTGTTTTTCTTCTTTCATGGCTGTTCACCTCTTTCTGTTTCTCTCTTTTTTTTCCTTTCTTCCTTTTCTCCTCCTCTTACTCTTTCTTCCTTCCTTCCTTCCTTCCTTCCTTCCTTCCTTCCTTCCTTTCTTCCTTCCTTCCTTCTTTCCTTCCTTTCTCTCTCTCTGTCTTTCTCTCTTTCTCTCTCTCTCTCTCTCTCTTTCCCTCTCTCTCTCTCTCCCTCTCTTTCTTTCTTTCGAGTTGGAGTTTCATTCCACTATACAGGCTGTAGCACAGTGGCACGCTCACGGCCACGCCAGCGTTGACCTGCAGGACTCCGGCGATCCTTCTGCCTCAACTTTCAAAGTAGCTGGAACTATAGGTGCACACTACCACTCCTGGCTAATTTTTTGATTCACTGTGGAGATGAGGTCTTGAACCCACGGGCTCAGGCAATCCACTCTCCTAGGCCTCCCAAAATGCTGGGATTACAGGCTGAGCCACCAAGCCTGGCTTTCTTCCTTATTTCAATACTTCTTAATACATTAATCTTTAGGTGTGTTTTGCTTTGTTTTGTTTTGTTTTGATTTGACCAAAACCTCAACTTGTAAGTCAGAGCTTCAGTGAAAAGAATAATTCAAAAATTTTAAATTGTGCTGATTCTCTGAAGGGCTGGTATGTCAGGTAGGAGTTACATAGGTGTCTTGTTTAACTTTTATTGATTTTTCTGGTTTGAGAGAGAAGCAAGGAATATAACACAATATTGTGCAGGTTTTTTTTGTAGTCTTTGGGACAAGTCAAAATCATGGTTATAAAGAAATATAGAAATCAGTAGCAGCAATATTTGGAGGGAGAGGTGTATGCACTTATGTTATATATAGGCCTTTTATTAAGGGAAGGAGTCAGCAAGATAGTCAGCAAGTTGGAAGGGGGAGAGCACACAAAGTAAAACAAGACAAAAATGTTAAGCAGAAAAGCCAAGCATGATAGGAGTTGAGTGGCAGCCAATTAACAAATTTCCATCTATTTTATAGAAGACAAACTTTCTGTATAGAAAGCGTGTGGAAATTTGCAATTAAGCCTGAACAGAGAGGGAGAGAGAGACATTGAGAGCTCAATGCCATCGTGAAATTTGCCTTTTAGTAAAATTGAAGTGGCTCTCCACAGGCTGTTTGGACTTCCTCACAGTAGGATGGCTGAGTTTCAGGAAAAATCATCCCAAGGGAACCAGGGATCTTGTCATGAAATCACATGGTGTCAAATCTGCCATAGTTACAAGTACTCCTAGATTCCAAAGCAAAGGAACAAAGACCTTAATTCTCTATGGAAGAAATTTTAAGCATCACTGAGAGAAGGTCAGAAATATTGTTGTGGTCATTTTGGAAGACACATGCAAAAAATAGGGTACTCTTTCTATTTATTCAAGTCTTCTTCTGTCTCACTATAGATTTTTATATTTTATTCATAGAGATGGAGCATGTTTTAAATGATTATTCTGTTACATTGCTTCATTTGGTGCTATTATAATTAGAATATTTTCTTTAACTTGATTTTCTGTGGTTACTGTTTGCAGAGAAAAACTAAGATATTCATGTGTAATTTCTTCTTCTAAATCAGAGTCTTACTCTGTCGCCCAGGTTGGAGTGCAGTGGCATGATCATGGCTACCACAGCCTCAATTTGCTGGGCTCAGGCGATCCTCCCTCAGTCTTCCAAGTGACAGGGATTACAGGCATGTGTCATTATATCTGGCTAGTTTCATGACGTATTTAGAGACTGGGTCTCACCGTATTTCCCAGGCTGGTCTCAAAATCCCGAGTTCAGGCAATCCTCTTGCCTCAGCCACCCAAAGTGCTGGGATTACAGACATGAGCCACTGCACCTGGCCTTATGTGTAAAATTTATAGTCATTCACATTAGTCAATGTCCCAGGCAAGTATTAATTTAAAGCATTCCTTAGTTACCAGGTCATAATTTGTCATCAGTTTTGATCGTCATGTGGCAAGGTTTCAACAGAGTTGTCAAGCCCAAAAGATAACAGAAATGGAGAGTCTTTCTTTCACTGTACCATTCACCAAGAGTATCTGTGATTCGAACTTTGCAAATCCACTTTGTAAAGATATATCCTATGTCATGATAAAAAAGAAATTCTGCTTATGGATTTTTCTTTGTGCTTGTTTCTTTCAAGGTCTCCACTTAACAAAATGTATGGAAGCTTTGAAACTGGCAATTTATTTTAACATGGCTATAAAGCCACATTGTAGGGCATTGCTGAGGTTTATATTGAGCAGATTCCATAGATCAGGACCTTTTTGGAATTATAGGACAGTGTCAGATTCAACTTTCAGACCTGTATTGGCTAAGAAAACCATACTTCTTTACTGAAAAAAACTATACTTTTCACTGAACAAAGTAAACCTGAAGTAATAACAATACTCAATATTCCAAGAAGTAAGGATGTTCAGACCCCAAATGACCCAACAAAGAAAATATCAACTCTTATTCTTCACTGCTAAAGCACTCTGAGCTCAATGGAATTACATATATTAAAGGATTGAACGTCATGAGAGCTACTTATAGAAAATGAAACCACAAAGTTAAATGAGACTCTCCCATTTAAAAAATATATAAATAGCCGGGCTCGGTGGCTCAGCCTATAATCCCGCGCCTTGGGAGGCTGAGGTGAGTGGACTGCCTGAGCCCGTGGGTTTGTGACCCGCCTGGGCAACTTGGTGAGACCTCATCTCTACAATAAATAATTTAAAAAAATTAGCTGGGCGTGGTAGCGCGCGCCTGTAGTTCCAGCTACTTGGAAGGTTGAAGTGGAAGGATTGCCAGAGCCCCAGCAGGTCGAGGCTACGGTGGCCAGGAGCGGCCACTGCACCCCAGTCTGGGCAACAGAGTGAGACTCCAGCTCAAAAAAAATAAAAATAAAAATAAAAATAAATAAATAAATAAATAAATATCGTTATGGATGCCTTTGGAGTGTAAGCTTCAGGATATTTCTTATGCTTTGGTTCTGTGGTTAGTACTCATGACTAACATACTATTTTTTTTACTTATATATTTGGTTTATTACTGTCTTTCATTTAAAAATGTTAGCTCAGCTGGGCGGGGTGGCTCATGCCTACAATCCCAGCACTTTGGACAGCGGAGGTGAAGGTATTGCCTGAGTCCAGGGGTTTGAGATCATCCCGGGGAACATAGCGAGCCCTCATCTCTACAATAAATAAAAAAATTAGCCAGGCATGGTGGCATGTGCCTGTAGTCCCAGTTACTTGGGAGGCAGAGGCAGAAGGATTGTCTGAGCCCAACAGGTCGAGGCTGGGATGGCCATGATTGTGCCACTGCACTCCAGTCTGGGCATCAGAGTGAGACTCTGACTCAAAAAAAAAATGTTCAGCTCAATGATTATGTGATATTTTTCTGATTTAAAAAAATGTCATATTCTCATTGTCTAGATAGTGCCTAGCAACTAGCAGGTTTTCAAAATATATTCATTGACTGAATAAGTCAATAAAAAATGTGAGGCTTAGTATCAACAAAAGGTGTTTGAACTGAGAATGAAGTATACACAACAAGAAGATACATGATCTCTTATTCTTTGGATTTCAGTATTATAAACCTTAAAGTTTTAATTCTACTAGATTCTGTGGAAGAACATTTTCTTCCACAAAATGAATTGAAACTGAGAGTCACCCTGAGTTGTACAGACCTTGTTAGAATTGCTGTCTCAACTTAGTTGGGAAAAAAAGAGACTGGAAAGAAATTGATCAACATTGATATTATACCTTTGGATTACCGGTAAGATTAAGAATGATTTTTTTTCATGCTTTAAAAATTTTTCTGTATTTTGCAAACTTTCAGCAATGAAATTAAGTTTCTTGCACAAAGTAAAAAAGAGAAACCTAAAAAAAGTGGAAAACTGTCGTGCCATTAAATTGATTAAGAACCAACATCTTGGTTGGGTGCGGTGACTCAAGTCTGTAATCCCAGCACTTTGGGAGGTCGAGGCAAGAGGGTTGCCTGAGCCCAGGGGTTCAAGATCAACCTGGGCAACTTGGTGAGACTACATCTCTACAATACATCAAAAATTTAGCTGGGCGTGGTGGCACGCATCTGTAATTCCAGCTACTTGGAAGGCTGAGGCGGAAGGATCACCTGAACCCAGCAGGTCGATTCTGGGGTGGCTGTGAGTGTGCCACTGCACTCTAGCCTGGGCGACAGAGTGAGACTCTGACTCAAAAAAGAAAAAAACCCAACATCTTACTAGTAATTAAAATGAGAAGACATGAACTAGAAGTATAAGATCTACGACTGCACACTTAGGCACAAATAAAATCAATTATACCATATTTCCCCCTAATTTTAGTTTAACTACTGAAAGCCTATACATATATAGATACATATCTATCTATCTATCTATTTATTTTTCTATCTATTTATTTTGAGTCAGAGTCTCACTCTGTCACCCAGGCTGGAGTGCAGTAACATGCTTATGGCAACCACAGCCTCGCCCTGCTGGGCTCAGGCCATCCTTCCACCTCGGCCTTCCAAGTAGCTGGGACTACAGGTACACCACCACACCAGCTAATGTTTTGATTTATTGTAGTGATGAAGTCTCGCCAAGTTGCCCATGCTGGTCTTGAAGCCCTGGGTTAGGGCTTGCCTTCATTTCCAAAAGTGCTGGGATTACAGGTATGATCCACTGTGACTGGCAGAAAATCTATATTTGAATAAATGATGTACTCATCTTTTCTATTGTTATCAATAAAGGATTCACAGCATCTTACCCACATATAAGTTTCAGACCATAAGTCTAATTATTGAAATAAATTTGACAATATGATCTTAAAAGTACCTTTG
>NW_007258069.1:360226-372210 GCF_000164805.1 Carlito syrichta | reverse complement strand
AACCAAAAAAATCAGCCGGGCGTGGTAGCGCATGCCTGTAATTCTGGCTACTTGGAAGGCTGAGGTGGAAGGATCGCCGGAGCCCAGCAGGTCGAGGCTGCGGTGGCCGGGAGCGGCCATGGCACTCCAGTCTGGGCGACAGAGTGAGACTCCAACTAAAAAAAAAAAAAAAAAAAGTACCTTTGGCCAGGCTGGTGGCTCAGCCTGCAATCCCAGCACTTTGGGAGGCCAAGGCGAGTGGATTGCCTGAGCCTGCCGGTTCAAGGCCAGCCCTGGCAACTTGATGAGACCTCATCTCTACAATAAATAAAAAATTAGCCAGGCGTGGTAGTGCACACCTGTAGTTCCGGCTACTTGGAAGGCTGAGGTGGAAGGATTGCTGGAGCCCAGCAGGTCGTCACTGGGCTGGCCATGAGTATGTTAGTGCACTCCAGCCTGGGTGACAGAGTGAGACTCCAACTCAAAAAAAAAAAAAAGTATCCTTGACTCTGTCATTCTCTGCCACCTTAAATTGGGCTCTAATATATATGTCATAAGTTTGTTAAAACTAAATGGGATGATACAGAAAAGGCACTCTAAATTATAAAGCCTCATATATGTTAGATAATATTATTTATTGATTATCAGCAAACTGACTGGAAGAATACCTCCCAGCACCTAGTCTGTTTCCCTCAGCCTTTCCTGTAGGTGGCTGTTTTCAACTAGAGGAAGCTAGGTGGGACCTTTACTCACCTGATTTACATGAGAGTGAGGCAATATCTCTGGAGTCTCCTTCCTATACGATGAAGCATCAGTCTATAGGGCACAATTTAAACAGTGAAGACTCCAGGCCTGTAATGTGTACCACTGCTTGTGCCAAGGGGCTAAGACCTGATTTGATGGAAAGCTTTTCTGCAGTGTGGGTTTACCCCAGCATGGGTGTGGGGGAGGCAGTACGTTACAAGGCCACTAATTTGGGAAAACCCACAGATAATAGAATCAGCATAAGGATTGCCTACTCTGGAATGATACGGGTTTGAGGCTGCCACCTCAAATTATCCACAGCATGGAGCTCCATGACAGGGCACTGAATGTCCTACCTGTGGCAATGGAAGTTAGGGGTGTTTCAGCATCCAACAAATTATCTTTTGCTATTGAGTTATCTAATAAACTATGTTAATGTATATAGCTATTTATATAACTATCCTACATTCCTTATAAATTAACAAATATTTATTAATTGTCTACTATATGACAAGTCCTGTTCATGCTGGTAATATATCGGTGAACAAAACTGACAAAGTAGGCCGGGCTCTGTGGCTCAGGCTATAATCTCAGCGCTTTGGGAGGCCGAGGTGAGTGGATTGCCTGAGCCCATGGGTTTGAGACCCGCCTGGGCAACTTGGCGAGACCTCATCTCTCCAAAAAATGAGCCATGCGTGGTAGTGCGCGCCTGTAGTTCCAGCTACTTGGAAAGCCGAGGCAGAAGGATCGCCAGAGCCCAGCAGGTCGAGGCTGCAGTGGTTGGGAGTGGCCACTGCACTCCAGTCTGAGTGACAGAGTGAGACTCCAACTCAAAAACAAACAAACAAAAAAACTGACAAACTGCCTGGTGTATACATTCTAATGGAGAGAAACAAACAAACAATAACAAATATAAAACAAGAAAAAAATAAGGTGTGATATTGTTATGGTGGAACAAACAGAGTGGTGGAGTCAGTGCAGGTTGCTCTGTTTTATAGGGAGGTCAAAGAAGGCCTCTTGCTGAGAAGATATTTGAGCATCAACCTGAACGAAGTAAGGAGTGAGTGAACGGTGTAGTTGTCTGGGAAAGAACATTCCGGATGGAAGGACCAGAAAGTGCAAAGCCCCTTAGGGAGTAAAGTGCTTGTCTTAATGGAGGAGTGACTGGAGCAGAGTGAGGGATGGAGACAGTGGTTCAAGATAAGATCAGAGAGGTGGGGATCCAGTTCATATAGAACCTTGTAGGCCCTGGCCAAGAAGGACTTTGGATTTATTTTGAAGGAGAGGAGACTAGGAGACCAATAGGGAGCTACTGCAGTGGTGTAGCTGAATGGTCACGAGTGCATTTGGACATAAGCCTGCCAATAAGCCTGCCAAACTGAGGCCATTGCCCATCTCCAGTGCCACCCATTCCTCTCCTCCTGTGGCCATATCAGGGGTAGATGTGAAAGAGCTGGAGTGGGTGTCCTCTCTGAGGTCTGTTGGATGCTAAGAGTTTGTGTGACAGACAATCAAAACACCTAAGAGTGGCAAGGTAGGACTGGTGTGTGTCACCCTCAGGGTCAACCTGACAAGGTTGGTCTAGCACTTATGCGGTTGAGAAGAACATGCTGGTAACACTAGAGAAACAGCAAAACAGAGGCACAGAGACATCACTAAAAAAAACCTAAAAAGAAGTGGCAGACACGAATGCGGGGTGTGCACCAAATCACTCCATATTTAATCTCCGTGATGAAGTACCTGGAAACCTATAAATGACAGCAAGAAGAAGTTTAACAGACTTCCATGTGCTCTGCTTGCTAGCTATGAACTGGTTGGAAGGTTTTCTTAAAACTGAGATGTTACTTTTAAACACAAAAACTGAGCAAAGTGGGCCCCAATCCAAAGTCTAGGCCTCTACTCACAAACCCGATCAATGGGCTACCAAGCAAGAAGGGTACATAGACAATGGATAGCACCATTTATTTGTCACCTTATTGTTCTAGAATGCTAACATCATGAGGCCAATGACTTTTTCACTCTCCTATACCCCATGTGGGAAACTGTGTGTACCACAGTAGGTATTCAAATAACAGTTTTTAAATGGATGAATGTTAAATTATATTAGAGGTATATATATTTTTTCTATAAGCTTAACAAGGATGAGATCACATTTTATTTCTCCCCATCTTTTCCTCCCATATTACTGTAGCAGACGCCATCAGTGACCTGCCCATATGGCTTTGGCCTACTCTGAAGTTAGCAGTAGACAGTTCCTTTACACTGCAGTGTTTCTTTTGGCTTCAGCTTGTAGGTATTTCTGGCCACAGAAGAGGGCTGGGTTTTCCAAGCTCTGAAAGTTTTCCAAGAGTTAAATCCCCCAGGAATGATCCTCTATCAATGAAGAATGGGAATGGGTAGATTCCTTGCTTCTGGGTAGGATAATTCTGAGGTACGTTCTTCAGACTCTTGGAAGCGTCCAGGGTATGGAGCCCCAGTTCCTTGCAATGATTTTCTACCCATTAATGTGTCCTTTATGGCTTTCCTACACTCCCTGGCTCAGGTAATCACTCTCTTGCTCTATTTCCTGGGACCACCTTCTAAATAAACGACATATATCCAAATTCTTTTTTTTTTTTTTAATTATTTTTTTGAGTCAGAGTCTCCCTCTATCACCCAGGCTGGGCTCAGGTGATCCCTTCTGCCTCAGCCTTCCAAGTAGCTGGAACCACAGGCACACACCATCATACCTGGCTAATTTTTAAATTTATCTTAGAGACAAAGTCTCACCAAGTTGCCCAGGCTGGTCTCGAACCCCTGGACTCAGGCAATCCTCTCACCTCGGCCTCCCAAAGTGCTGGGATTAGAGGCTTGAGCTACCGTGCCTGACCACATCCAAATTCTTACATCAGGGGCAGCTTTGGTGGAAGCCAAACTGAACTGATAACTTGCAGTACTTAGAAAAGCTGTTTAATGAGGTTCCTGTGAAGACTGAGTGAGATCATAATACAAGTCAAGCATTAGTACAGTGCTCACGGAGTCAGTGCTCAGCTCTTAGCCCCCATGACTGAGAATGCCCATCAAATACATACGCATTATTAATCTTTGAAAAGAAATTTTGAGGAGCAACCGAGGCAAAGACCAGTGGACACCCACAATAGCAACAACAATAATGGTGACACTGTATGAGGAGAAACAGAGGCAGAGGTCAATGACAAAACTAGGAAAAATGGTGTCTATGCCAGGTGTTGATCTGTGTGGTACCAATAGCACAGAGAGTAAGACGTCACCCTGGGAGACAACCGGTAGTGCTTCTCGTATTTTCTTTTTTTTTTTTTTGAGTTGGAGTCTCACTCTGTCGCCCAGACTGGAGTACAGTGGCCGCTCCCGGCCACCGCAGCCTCGACCTGCTGGGCTCCAGCGATCCTTCTTCCTCCTCAGCCTTCCGAGTAGCTGGAATTACAGGCATGAGCTACCACGCCCGACTGATTTTTTGATTTATTGTAGAGATGAGGTCTCGCTGCCCAGGCGGGTCTCGAACCCGCAGGCTCAGGCAATCCACTCACCTCAGCCTCCCAAAGGCGAGGGATTACAGGCTGAGCCACCGAGCCCGGCTGCTTCTCGTATTTTCAAGAGACTTGATGTAGGACTCACAAGTCAGAGTATAAGAATATTTACAATCCAATGGCAAGAGCCCTAGTAAGAAGCTCTGGAGGGAAGGGTCAGAAAGTTGACTCCCTTTGAAGGGAAAGAAAGATTCCAAAGGTTTAAAGCGAAGTCAAGTGATCCAGTCTCAGGAGAGCTTGGGTGGAGAAGAGAAAAGTAAAAGGAGCTAGAATCCCGATTATCAGAATATCAGCAAAAGTTAAACTAGAGAGCTCTGCACCCAGAGAGAAGCATTTAAATCTGCCTTGTTGGATACTGTGTGTTAAACGCTATGTGAGTGGCACTTGAGTTAACTGCCTGAAAGAGGTCACAGCTCACAGGGGAATTTTGCCATTAACTGTACAACCCCCAGGCCATTGGGATTGTACCATAATGTCAAAAAAAGCAAATGGTGCTAGTGATTTTCTCAGAATTGAGGCTCATGCCTGGCCATGTTGGATCTTATAGAATGGTCAAAACTAGAAGTCCCTTCAAGGCGCAAACAATTTTCTGTTTGTCTGTAGAGTTCCTGTGCCTTTCGTCACGCCTGGCATGGAGTAGATGGTAAGACACTTACACAGAAGGGAGAAGAAAAACAAAACGGGAGATACCAAGGTAGAAAGGGAGAAGGGAGAAGAAGCGAGGAAGTCCTCAATAAATGCCGCCGCCTGGGTTGGTCACGCAGGAGACCTGGGGTACCAGGTGAGTGCTTTCTCCTCCACCCTGCTGCTTAGGGCAAAAACAGGCCAGAGGTTCTCACTGATGTGGTTTCTTTTTCAACCACCACCATAATTTACAGCCTATGCTGACTCAGTGCAGTTATGTCTTCTCACCTGCTTTCGTTCCACCATTGTAGACAGGATATGAAAGAAGGATGGGAAGGAACATAGTCATGCTCTTGTTGGTTTGGAATGGAGGCCAACGGCCAAATTAATCCCATCATAATACCCTTAAGGGTGGAGTCCAAGCGGCTAGGTGGCAGCTGGAAAGCAAAATCCTGTGAGAGTTTAGACTCGTTCTGACTCCTAGGAGGAGACATTCTCCTACTCACTTTGGTTCTTGGAATTCCAAGTGTTTCTTTGGGGTAATTAGAGTTCATAAAGCGAGTCCCTTGATTTATCAGTGGAATAACACTGGCAAAAGTGCAGGTACCTGAGATATTAACATAGCTACAATGGGATATCAGTTGTACTTTGGTTCTTAGCATGACTAATAACCATCTGAAATCAAACCAAAATCATATATCTCTTGATTGGTGTACCATTCAAGCCAGTAACAGAAGGAAAAGAGGGGTTCCAGGACTTTCTTGATCACTACAAAAGTTCATAGGCAGAATGGGAACAAGACCTCAGTAATGTCAAGTTCATGTTTTTGCAACATCAAGGTGTGTGGCCAGGACAGTCTTCTTTGGGCTTCCTCTGTGTCTTCCTCTGTGTTAAATGAAGTGCTTAGATTATATGATGGCTCAAATCCCATCTCAGTCTGTTATCCTATGATTCTATCTACATAGTAGTAGGGAAACCCGTTAGATGTGAGGTGATATGGGTGATTACGCTGTTCAGATTTTTGATTTGCAGGGGAGAGGCGTTGAAAATTTTTGCATTGTGTCTTTCTGAATCATTCCAGTGTTAGCACCTGTCAATTAACTGTGCTCATGATTCTAGCTGTGCGGTCCTTTAAATTCCCTTTTAACTTTTTTTGACCATAGGCTCATGAAGAGAAGGCTTACCTTAGGAAGGACTTACCTACTCCAAAATTATACAGATATTCTCCCATGAAATTTTCTAATGGTTTTCTGACTTATTTTGAAACATCTCATCTTTAATGCATCTGAAATTTATTTTTGCAAATGGTGTGAGTTAGGGAATGTAACTATTTTCCCCCCTAAACTGACTCATGATTTCTTGGCTAGTGGGTAATTCATCCTTTCCCCCAATGATGTGAAATATTTTTTTAAAAATCTCATATCCATTTTCATAAAAACATTAGTCTCTTAAATTCTGTGTTTTAAAAAGTTTGTAGCAAAAAATGTCAGTGTTCTTCCTAGATATCTTGGATCTCTTTTTATGGGTTATTTTGGAGGACTTTGGAGAGAGGTGTTTGCAAATTTTAGCAATTTCAGGTCTTTTGGGGGTGGGGAGAGTGTGTTCCTTTAAATTCCTTTGTCTCTTTTTTTTTTTTGAGTTAAACTCTCACTCTGTTACCCATACTGGAGTGCAGTGGCCGCTCCGGCCACCGCACCTCAGCCTGCTGGGCTCCAGTGATCCTTCCACCTCAGCCTTCCGAGTAGCTGGAATTACAGGCACGCGCTACCACGCCCGGCTAATTTTTTGGTTTATTGTAGAGATGAGGTCTCGCTTGCCCAGGCGGGTCTCGAACCCGCAGGCTCAGGCAATCCACTCACCTCAGCCTCCCAAAGGCGCGGGATGACAGGCTGAGCCACCGAGCCCGGCTTTGTCTTTAAGTCATGAGCCACCATGGCCAGCCTCCCTAATAGAATTTAAACTTTGTAATTTTTTCTGCATTATCTTTAATGATTTGAATACTTTCCTTCATGATTGGAATTTCATCTTTGGCTAAATCAATTTTTTTCTTTATGTTTCAAATGATATTTTGATCACAATAAATTTTCTTAAATTTTAGAAGACATATAAATCACTGGAAATTTGGCTTTCTGATATCAAAGCATGATATGAAGTTACACCTTTTTTAAATGTCAATATACTTTGCTTTTCCTTTTCTTTCTTTCTTTTTTAAAACAAAGTTTATTAGAGAAAGAATAGAAGAAAGAGAGACATGCCAGAGCTGGCATGGGCTAGAGAAACCACCCGATTTTCCTTTTCTTTGTTCAATTTATTAGATTTGTGATGTATGATCTGACTTTACTTTGGCATTATACCTAAAAAGCTGTTGACTTTTTTCTTAATTAAAAAAACATTGTTGGCAGAGATTTTCCTCTGGGCTGTCTTGTTCTTATCTAAAGATGTCACCTCTCGCAGCATAGTACACAAGCCATCGATCTCAGTTATGCATCCAATCTCGAAAACCAGAAAAGCGCAAGTAAAGTTCTAGTCCATTCCTGAGGAATGAACATAGGCCTCTTTGGATGCTGTCATCATGCCTTAAAACTCATGGGAGCCTCACCCTGTAATCCCAGCACTTTGGGAGGGCGAAGCAAGTGGATTGCCTGAGCCCACAGGGTCAAGACCAGCCCAGGCAACTTGGTGAGACCTAGTCTCTACAGTAAATAAAAAATTACCTGGTAGCATGCGCCTGTAGCTCTGGCTACTTGGGAGGCTGAGGTAGAAGGATAGATGGAGCCCATCAGGTCAATGCTGTGAGTGTGCCACTGCACTCCAGCCTGGGCGACAGAGCAAGACTCCAACTCAAGAAAAACAAAAAACAAAAAAACAAAACTCATGGGAGTGTGCTGAAGAAATTTAGGAGATTTTGTATCCAATTCTGCACTGTGGGAGCTCATTATTCCCTTTGGTACATAAGTGCACTCTGATAAATCTGGCAAAAACTGCCAGAAATAAAACCAATTGAACATGCCACGTAAGAAATCATTCCCCATGATAAACCTGAAGCTACTTTCATTTCTGTTTTGCAACATCAATTGTCAAAGATAATAGCAAGAATGTATTTATGATGACAATGACTTTCAGAATCTTGTACAAGTCTATTAAGACTGTCACTAAGACGAAGATTTCAAAACTCTCATTACGTGCTTCAAACTTTCCAAGACAGCTGTTACAACTGCTATAGTAATGAGAAACAAGAATCCAAATAACATTTCCTCTTTTCTCCCCCATCAGCATCTTCATCCTTTTCTTCCACATCGCCCTCCAGGTCATAGATGTCATCCATCTTCCCTTACACGTGACTGATTTGCTCTTGCATATCATGTTTTCCGACACGATTGACTTGGAGGTTATTTTTGAGGGGATTTTTAATATTTGCAAGTGATATTTCCATAGATTAATAGCAATCTCTGACTTTTAAAAAGTTTTAAAGAAATCTTAGCCAGATCTCCCCCACCTCACCTCCTCTTAACTTTTTCCCCTTTTCAAAAGTCTGTGTAAAAAACTGAATAGTGAGAAACTCCCACTAGCAACCCACATATTTTTCCCTCCAAATGGGCTGCTCATCTTTTTTTAGGCAGTTTTTCACATGGTTTTGGCTTTCACACTTTTGGTTGTCTGTCATGTTTTGTTTATTAGAACAGAAGGAGATTTAGTTCTGTCTTTCCAAAGCATGTAAAATGGAGAGCAAGATACAAGACTTTGCTTTAAAGAAACTAAGGAGAAGGAATGAAGCCTTGGACAAACGCATAAAGGAACTTGAAGCTTGGAGCCATTTCCCTTAGGCTGTCCCGACCTCTTTGATGAGTGAGTTTTTTTTTTAGGGTAGGGATCTCTGCAGAAACCACTGCTGTGTTTGTGGGAAGGGTCTGTCTTATCTAGATTTTCTGGGGGCTGATGATTCAGAATCCAATGTGGTACCTATAATTTCGCTTAGTGTGAACCTAGTAATTAGAAAGATCCATGTCATTAAAACCCTGTAGGGATCTTTCCCCTTCCCTCAGTGCGGCAGCCATGAAGGTGAGCTGTGCAGTTTCAGGGGGTACAAGCTCTACCCCGGATCCGGGAGGCGCTAGGCCAAGACCCACGGGAAGGTTTTTCAGTTTCTTGACACAAAATGTGAGTCAGCGTTCCTTTCCAAGAGGAATCCTAGGCAAATAAACTGGACTGTCCTCTACAGAAGAAAGCACAAAAAGGGACAGTGGGAAGAAACTCAAGAGAAACGAACCCATCGTGCAGTCAAATTCCAGAGGGCCATTACTGGTGCATCTCTTGCTGATATAATGGCCAAGGGGAATCAGAAACCTGAAGTTAGAACAAGCTATCAGGCCCCCTAAGGAAGCAAAAAAAGGCTAAGCAAGCATCTAAAAAGATTGCCATGGCTGCTTTAAAGTCACCACAAAGGCAAAAGATTGTAAAGCCTATGAAAGTTTCTGCTTTCCAAGTTGGTGGAAAGCGCTAAGTTGGCAGATCCGATTTTTAAATAAAAATCTGACTGTAATAAATAAACAAACAAACAAATAAAACACAAAACTCTGTAGGTCTGAGTTTTCTCCAAGTTGTACTCTTTGCCTAACATCTAAAATTGAAGGCTGACTACCACTTCCAACCCACAATGGACAGTGTGGAGAATCTCATGACTTTGGGTGCTTATGGATGACAGTCAAACACTCATACTCAATAGAGTACTGCTCAGAACTGTGGCCCATGGTGGCTGTGGTACTCAACAGCAGAGGCCGTGGGTGATAAACAGAAGGACAGTCGTTGGGGGAAAGGTAGACTGTAGATGAACCCATGTGGGTACCCTCTTCGGTTCAAAATATCACAGGGAATGAATTTCACAGGGACCTGAGATACACGTTAGAAAGAGTTGGTAGAGAAGGTAATGGGGATGAGATAACCAGCAAATATGTTATCATATCTTCTGAGAATATTATTTTAAAAGACATTTAATATTTTCCTCTCTACTGTCAGCGAAAATGTAATGACATAAGAGGAAAATTGATGGAGTAGGTTTGGAGATGTTGGTGCTTTGGTTATCTTTTTAGTCAAAATTGTGTCACCAAACTCACAGTGATTCACGTTCTCAACATAAAGGTAACAACGAAAGTCTTACCACTCCTGTGGGAAGCTCTCCTTTTCAAAGTCTCTTCCATAGATGCTTCTCATCCACTGTGTCTCAAGGAGGTTGACAGAGCATGCCTTATTCCCATTATGATAGAAGCAACCTGAAACTCAGAGACGTGGAAGTATTTCCAAGAATGAGGCAGCTAAGAATTGGAGGGTCTTGTACTTAAACTCAGATTGTCTTGCTCCAAGACCGTTACTCTTTCTACCAGATCATGCTACATTAGTAGTTTTAAAAATAGCCAAGTGGTTTGTATTAATTTTACAAATTAATGTGAAATACAACACTGGACTAATTTCTGGAAGTTTCATAATGTGAATAGAATAATGATACTTTGTAGCAATGCATTATATAATTTTCAAAACACTTCAAATTCTAAATAACCTTAAGAAATTAATGGGGAAATTTTTGCTATCTGTACTTTACAAAGAAGGAAACTGAGAAACAAGGAAGTGACTTGTTTTAAATCTCCTGACTCACTCTCTCACTAGAGCAGATCTCTTCTTAAAATTCTTTGCACCATCACATAAGTCATCTTAATAAAGACAGGATAGCTACCTTGACATATTTACTGTCATGTTTGTAAATTTAACTCACCATTTTTTTCCTTTCACATGCCTCACATATTGTCCTGGGTTCTTTTTCCAGTGCACTTATGGTGAACTCTGAACCAAAGTTGCTTCCGTCTAATAATAAAATCGTTCATTGACTTTCTTGGAATCAAAATGAGATCATTTCCATAAACCACGGGTGAGTCTCCCTCTCTCAGTCTCACCCTTTCTTTCCTCCCTCCCTCCTTTCTTTCTTTCCTTCCTTCCTTCCTTCCTTCCTTCCTTCCTTCCTTCCTTCCTTCCTTCCTTCCTTCCACCCTCCCTTCCTTCCTTCTCTCTCTCTTTCAGTTCAGTTATCACTGTTTCCCAGGTTGGAGAGCAGTGGCACAATCACAGCTCACTGCAGTCTTACCCCCTGAGCTCAGGTGATCCTTCTGTCTCAGTTTCCCAAATAGCTGAGACTACAAGTGCATGCCACCATGCCCAGCTAATTTTTTTTTTAAAGGACCAGTTCTTGCTGTGTTACCCAGGCTGCTCTTGAACTCCTGGACTCAATCAATCCTCCTGCCTCAGCCTTCCACAGTGCTGGGTTATATGCATGCGCCACTGCCCCTGGCCTCAACCTTCTTTTATGAAGAGTATAAAGGTTGTAAGAAAAAAATGACACCTTTTAAATGGGCTGTGAGTTAAAATAAAAAGTTTATTTGAAAATAAGCGAGGTGTGTGGCTGTCAGAGCCCAGCAGGTGCTCTCTGCTCGGCTGAGGTTAACCCATGGTGTCTGCTTGCCTCTACAAGGCAATCACTGGGCCTGTAACTTCCTCAAAGAAGACACAGTGAAAAGTCTACGATTCTTAAGAAGGGAAAGAGAAACAGCCTTCCTTTTTTCTTCCTTCCTATAGCAGCCAGGAAGACAATTTATATATTGTTTCAACTCAACTGGGAGAAACTCCCTTCAGCATCTTGTCTGAAGCACACTTTCTCAGGACCCAATGTTTCTTCCCCTTCAGTATCAAAGACCAGAACACTCTCCTTAAATCCCAATCAGGAAGAGGGCTTTGCTAAAAAGGGATAATTAAGTATCAGATTTTTGATTGAAGGGGAGGATTTTGAAGAATAATTAAAGGGGACACTTATGAAACTTTTTCCACTTTTCTGTGTTCACGGCTGTATGCAGAAAGTCAGTGTAATTCAAAGATGAGCTGACAAATGTTGGAAAGGAATGGGAGGAGTTAAATCCATTGCTGTGTGGATGACTGTAACACTTTTCTTTTCTTTTTTCTTTTGAGTTAGAGTCTCACTCTATCGCCCAGACTGGAGTGCAGTGGCCCGCTCCCGGCCACCGCAGCCTCGACCTGCTGGGCTCTGGCGATCCT
>NW_007258069.1:359652-360206 GCF_000164805.1 Carlito syrichta | reverse complement strand
GCGGGTTCAGGCAATCCACTCACCTCAGCCTCTCAAAGGTGCGGGATTACAGGCTGAGCCACCGAGCCCGGCTATTTTTCAATTCTCAGAACCCATAGCAGAGAATTCTACTTGTCACTCAGACAATGTTATTGATCACTGATAAATATTTTGGTGTGTATAATATGAAATATAAACATTTCAATCACAGAGCAGGGTGAGAAGGGAGGAAATGAATGAATGGCAAGAAGGTGTGACTGGCCACTGGGCTCTCAGTCATGATTCTACCACTTTCTAGCTATGTGGTTTTGGCACATTATTTAACCTATTATTGCATCTTAAAAATGGAAATCGAACTTGTAGTTCCAGCAGGTTGAGGCTGCAGTGGCTGTGAGTGTGCCACTGTACTCCAACCTGGGCAGCAGAGTGAGACTCCAACACAAAAAAACAAAAATAATAATTTTTTTTAAAAAAGGAGATAGAAGCCGGGCTCGGTGGCTCAGCCTGTAATCCCACGCCTTTGGGAGGCTGAGGTGAGTGGATTGCCTGAGCCCGCGGGTTCGAGTCCCACCTGG
>NW_007258069.1:358941-359504 GCF_000164805.1 Carlito syrichta | reverse complement strand
AAAAAAAAAAAAAAAAAAGAAGGAGATAGGAACTACTATCTTATTGAGTTATTGTGAAGATTTTCTTTTATATCTAGACAATTCTTAACACAGTGTCTGGCAAACAATATGTGCTCAATAAAACATACACATTATTATTATAAATGGCTTTATCATTCCCCCAGGCTACAAGACCCAAACCTTTGAATTCCAAATTTCTTTTTGATGATTTCTGAGTTGTTTTGGCCGCTATCCACTCCCGCCCCCAACAGCCAATCAATACCTAAATTGTTTAAGTGTCTAGGTGCCACGTTTTCAATTTGTGTTTTCTAATTGCCTCTGACATCATTTTCCCACTCTATGGCACACATCTCTCTGAATAGTCGCTTCTTTCTAAAGATTTTCTATTGCAACCTTTTTACTTTTTTTGAGTTAGGGTCTCACTCTGTCACCCAGGCTGGAGTGCAGTGGCAAGATCACGGCTCACTGCAGTCTTGACCTCTTGGGTTCAGGTGATCCTTCTGCTTCAGCCTCCCGAGTAGCTGGGACCACAGGTATGTGCCACCATGCCGGCTTTTTGGGGT